>NW_009638214.1:0-1086 GCF_000690535.1 Cariama cristata | reverse complement strand
GCCAGAGGGTGGCAGAGGCCCAGGCACCGCTGCTCCTCGTGTCCTCCCGGCCGCAGGAACACCTGGATGTCTGTGACTTGCCCTCGGTGTTGCCGTTAGATTACGATTTTATACCATGCATCCTTTTCTACAACGAGAAACATTAAGACAATGGGGTTTTTTTTTGTACCCCTGATAACCCCAAATCTGCATGTCTTCACCCCGCGCCCCAAACATGCTTCACCAACATTTTGCGGTCGTGACCGCGATGCTACATTTCAGCATGTCGCGGTAGCTCCACAGATACCTAAACCAAACCCTCCTCACAAAGATGGCACGTAAGGGGCTGGGAGGAATCTGCAATGAGACGGGAGGAGGGGAAACAGCGCGATGGAGCCAGAGAATTTAATCCTGTGCAAGGGGGTGCTGGGCAGCGCAACGAGCAGCAGGGACGTGTCCTTCTTGAAGGACTCGAGGGAAAATCAAAAACTTACAAGCCCTTTTTAGAAAGGAGACCGGCCGACTGACAGCATTAAGTAGCCAAGACGACTGCTTTGCCAAGCACACCTACTGTCTAGGAACAGGACACATAATGAAAACACCGACAGCACAAAAGCCAGCTTTTAAACATAGCTTTAAAGGTATTAACAGCCCTAGCTGACATGACCTTTTTAAAAGGTGGTTTCAACCAGTCGGGCAAAACGTTTGCTCAGTGCAGAGTGTGAGAAATAATACCGTAACTTTAGCTAATTGTCTTTATAAACGTAAACAAACATTCATAGGAAATCGTGGCAGGATTGCAGTGCAAAAAGTCACGAAGATCACGCGAAGACCTCGTAAGCCACCAGCCACTGCAAGGCGCGACCCGGCTGGGTCTGTGCCCGCCAAGCACACAGCGTGTGCGTTCATTCCTTCCCTTCTGGCCTTCCAGAAGTGCGTGCATCTGGAGTAAACAGCCATGTTTTAACATAAATAGATTTACATCCTCGGAGAAGCTGAGGCCCGTCAGGGGAAGGAGCCAGACAACGAAGACCAGCGGGCTTTCCGCGGCACGCTGGAAATGAGTCGTTCTGGCACCTCGATGCCCCCGGCGCCGCGGCGCCCCCC
>NW_009638213.1:1053-17037 GCF_000690535.1 Cariama cristata | reverse complement strand
CCATTAAAAAAAGCAGCATTTCCTAAAGTTTTCAATGCTTTGGCAGAAATTGAACCGAAGGCACTCCCGTGTTAGGTAAAGCAATACGTGAAATATCAGCGCTAAATAAAAAAGCTGTAGGTGTACCAGACAGCTCCGTGCTCATCCCAAGGGCCAAATCTTGCGCTCTCCGAGGTCAAGAACTGGTTTGCAGGAGATCCCAACTGGAGCAGGTTCAGGCCCCAGCTCGGATTACAAGAAAGCTGTATTAGCCTCACAACTATTTTTACAAAATGCTTCACGCAAACCGGACGAGGATGCAGAGAGCACCTCTGGACACAGTACTATCACGAGGGCAAAAAGCTCCTGCAGGTCACAGCATCAGAACGCATCGCAAAGGCTTTGCTTTCTCGGCCTTGTGCTTTGCAACGCGGTAGTTTCACGCAACACCCTCCGTTTTAAGACTTCCTGATGTTGGAGCTCAGCTAAAAACCAACCAACCCACCCACAAATGTAAAGTTTCTAAACCGTCTCTTCTTGTGATGGGTTAGTTCAGACTCAGCGAAGCGTCAGTTCTCCTGAAAATAATCTGTGTGCTAGTGGCATCCTGACTTCTGCTGATAGGGAAGTTTAGAAAGCTGATAGAAAAGTTTCTCTCAGGGGCAGCTCCTCCTTGGCCTCACGTGGCTTATGTTTGGCACACCTTCATTTTTCTTGTAACTCAGGGTTATCTCTGGCATACCTGCGATATGTATTTATACGAATTCTTTGGAAGAAAAAAAAAAAAAAAAAAAAAAGCCTAAGAGATAAGCACCTAAATGCTCGCTAAGGGATGTGTCATAAGTCACAGTCAGGAAAACACTTCTGTAAGGGCCAGTTTTAGTTCTCAACTGCAGTTTGCTTCTGCAATCCTAGCAAAGGTTGAGAAATGACTGGATGCAAACTTCCAAGATAGAATGAGACAGCTAGGCACCGACCGAAGCCTTTGATGCACATGAAAAGCTTTCATGCGTCAATGTCTCCAATCTGATAAAGCGTTAGATTTTTGGGATGTATATTCGTTCAGTAATTTGTTTACTTAACTGATTTATTCATAGTGCACCATATCTGACCATGACTGTAAATAGCTGCAGTCAACTGACAATCCAATTGAAAAAGAACATTCTGCTAAAACCTGCCAGCTGGTCACGTTCATTCTGCTGCAATAGCTCTGCGCTCTTTGGCCACAATAAAATGAATGGCTTTATAGTGTTGGAAAGCATTTTTGTCGTTCTTCAGTATCGCTGTGGATTTATCTCACAAGGAATGAAGGGTGAGATAAAATGGCATCCAACACCACTTAGTTTCTGAATTCAACAGCCAGCAAAATGATATGCAGCTGGCGTGGAAGAATAGCCATTTAAGGTTAGTTTGAAATGGAGACTGAAGGGGAAAAAAAGAAAAAAAATAATAAAAGCAAGTAGTCCAGTAAGAATAAACAGTAGAAAAAGAAACTGAGCAAGTGATTCTTTGTTTTGGGCCAGTATATCCACCACCAGTTGCTGTATGTTACTTTGGGAAACACAAAACTGGCACCAAAACACTCCAAACAACACAAATCCCCCCCACCCCCTTCCTAGGCTGATGGGTCTGCTTCAAATGTCCCTCAAATCTCTTTCCGTACTGTGGCTCGGATGCTGCTGAACATTTTGCCTATGGCCTCGAACAGTGGGTCGCAGAATGTGTGGATGCAGATCGAATAGACGCGGCTAATGCACTGGATCTCAATCAGGTAGCTCCTTATGCATGGCACCACCGCCCAGATGTGCAGGAATGACAAAATGGCAAAGTAGATGCCCCAGATGAGAGCCATAGGAATGCCAAAGATTGCTGACAGTAAACGATAAAACCAGTATTTCGTTACAGTGAAGGTGGTAAAACTGGCCTTCCAAATCCCATCAAAGCTGTGTGTTCCCTCTGGCTCAGCAATCACATCTTCAAAATCAATCTGCAGCAAAGAACACAAAGTCAGGTCAGTCAGACGTTCGCATCAAGGGTGGATTCCAGAAACACCTTTCCTGGAGCGAAATGGTCCCCTGCAACAAAACACCGGACGAAGCACATACTTCCTACATCCCAACATGATTCAGCCTGTTTTAACGCATCATTTAAGCCACGAATCTTCAGTAACTATCTCTTTCCAGTGACTGCCAGGGAGCCTCAATGATTAGCTCAAAATTAGACACCTAACTTCTAGATGGAGATGTCCGCAAAACTGAATACATTTTCCTCATCTCCTACAGCCCTAAGGGTATGCAGTGCCCCTAAAGTCTACTCAAGGGACAAACCAGGAGAAAAGAATCATCATGCTTTCATTGCCTAACTTAACTGTTTCACATCTTTATGAATGAAATAAATGTAGTCACTGCTTAGACTTTTTACACACCTCAAGCATGTATCAATAAAACGCGTTTTATTCATCCGAATTTTCCCATCCTTCCTTGTATAGCACTGCTGAATTTTGACAGTGAATAAAAGGTGAGGCTAGCTGTTTAAATATATACTCTGAAACAGGCATAGCTAGTTCTCAGTAGACTGAAAAATAAAACGCTGGATTTAGATTTGCATCAGGTGGAGCTCCTCCTTAGTCCTGAAAGGGTGAGGGAGCTCTTTCATCTTATTAAACATACGGAGGCTCTTCACGTTAGAACCGTTTTGTTCTTGCCTGTCCTGTTTATGTGATAACACCCTGTTCATGAAAGGCATGGCCAGGCTAACATATTAATATTTAGAAGGAACACACTCTTCCACATATTTCATAGTTTTGACTATTCATAAATGGTTCAAAAAGTCACCTAAGGAAGCAGCGCATTCCAACAGGCATACTTTACCGCTTTCTGTGGAAATACTGAGCTATCCAGGAAGTTTAATTGTCATAACATTTCTATTAGAAAATTAGCAGAATTGCGATGATGGTGCAGCTCCATGTCACACAAACCTGCGTTTGACATAACCCACAATACAGGGTATTTAATTTAGTTAGCACAACCAATTGCATCGGTACTGCATTCCACAGGAAAGAGAACATCACAACACTATTCCTCTGCAAGAAACTAAATGACTGTTTAAATCAGATGAAAGAAAACAAGAAATTGCATGCCTGGGACTGGATCCCAAAGCGAGATGATAATGCTGCCGTGAGTGAAGATTTACAAGAGCAAGGTAAGTATGATATGGGCCGGTGGCCTCAGAAACTTGGGCAACACTACCTTAGCATGCCAGAAGGAGGTGAATATACATGCACTCAGTGCAAGCATTGCTTATACTGTAGGAAAAGGCTCACAATCACTTCTTTTAATCTAAACTATACATAATCATTGGAAAGAACTCCTCCCGCTCTTCTATTGAATCTTCAGTCACCTCCAACCAGAAGTCACTAACAATGGGAAAAATACTGGAAAACCACTGGGCTTTCCAGTTTCTTAAACAAAAAAGATAATTCCAAAGCAAAACTGCACAGTCTAGGCACAATTTACTTTGAAGGCTTGTCTGTAAAGGCTTGCAGACCCAAAAGTCTGTCTGGACTTTCTGAAACTGAACAGCATGATTTTAAATACTAGCTACAAAAAGAGAAAATGAAAAGAGAGTTTGAATCATGGTTCTCTTCTGCAATAGATCTACGGGTACGCAATAACCTCTGTTTCTGTAGGTCATGTGCATGAATTTTTGGTCCAAATCTTTGAAAACAGTTTCCCTGAAATCAGTGTCTAAAGACAGCATTGGAAGTACACCACACTCACTGCTGAGTGAAGACAGGACATTGGAAATTATTTGGGCTCTGTAATTTCAGCGGGTGCAAGATTGAAGCTCTGGTGGAAATAACTCTAATTCTGGGGAAGGAATCACAGGCAACGATATGCTTTCTATTTTCATTGTGGGGTTATTAAAGTTCATGTTTGGGGACTAAACAACTGACAAAAATTAGCTTTATGAAGTCCATTGGCCATAAAATAATTACATGAATCAGTCATTAAAAGTTAGCTGCAGACTAGTAAGACAGAGCAAGGAACTTTCCTGGATGTATTGTGATCCTTTGACCAAATGAAACAATCAGATGCCCTTGTATCAATCACGGGATTTTAGGACTGCATCGTGAAAGAAAGAAGAAAAGGTTGTAGACGTATACATGGAGAAGTCAATACCATCTACTCATGATGGCATCTAACTGGCTTATCATCAACGTCTGCCTTGAAATCGGATAATAAAAGTACGCAGATGATGGCAAAACCCAAACTGATTACAGCAAAAAAAAGTTGCTTCTCAAAAAACGCTACTACATGAAGACTGCGTGGTTGAGCATAGCCCTCTTATTCGGAAACTTCTGGCAATTTATGGCATGCTTTCCACCAGCTGACGTTGTGATGCTTGGCAGAGCCAGTTTGTGCGCACAGGCATCATACAGCATTTCACTGCATCGAGGGCTCTTCAGGGTCAGGCCTAAAGTCTCTTTATTCAGTTCAGTTGTGGTGGAGTCTATCTTGTATTTTTTCAACTGGCTGGTAAAGGAAATACTAAATCTCAGCAAGAAAGCAAGTTCACATTGAGCTCCATCAACTTCTTCATGGTTCCATCTTTAATTTAGCTAAGTAGGACCTGTTTTTATCAGCAAAGCACATTTTTGGCATGCAAAAAGAAACCATAGGTTAATGCGAATTTCCTAGAACTTTAAAAATAAACAGTAAGGCTGGCCCATCATTTGATTCCTTTCAAAAGAATTCATTATAGTGAATGTTTTACTGAAAAATGGAAGCCAGTAAACTCATTGTTTTTCAAATCAAATAGTAAACTTTCTGTAATTGTGATTCTCAGTAACTAATGTTTTTAGCCTGTCGTGTGCTCCAAGATGTCCGTGGAATTAATCCTGGGGAGCTGACAGAAGAATCATGCCATATAACATTTCCAGATGGACAGCCCTGCCCTCATTCCAGGAGATGATGCTAATATTAGAACATTTATGATATATCTTTGGCCAGGATTTCCCAGCTCAAGCCATACACAGTTGTCCTACAAGTACTCAGGAATCAATCTGTCTGTGAGATGATCATAGCGGTGTAGTCATGTCACCAGTAATTGTCAAGAGGTTACTTTCTAGGAGCAATTTCAACAGCTCTTGGAATGTTTCTACCAATGCACAGAAGCTGAATAGATGGCCCTGTAGGAACCATAGCTGATGTCTCACGACCGTATCTTTCCCATTTCATTATTCCTCAAGTCCCATGTTCCACATCGCTCTAGTCTGAATAAGGGAGATACCAAATGGAACTTGAGAGTGAAAAGACAGAAAAAGAGCCTGGCAACTCTAGAAACTCTCAGCTGAAGCCAGTGTTAAAATGAAGCTGTTACCTCCCTGAAAGCCGTAAGAACGTTTTGAAATTATATACATGTCAAGAGAGTCCAGCTGCGCGCGGAACGCAAACCTCAGTGGTGCTGTCCAAAACCACTTAACCTGCAGCACTGTACAGTCTAAATAAAGATAGGCAAGGAGTTGAGGTAATCTGGGCTCTTCAGTACAGATCCACTGGCTGGGAAACGCTCTATTTATTTCACGGTTCAGGCAGTACCGATAAGTCCTTATGCTGCAGGAACTGAGATAGCACCCGGATTCTTCCGGCACCGAACCACTCCCATGAAAGATCCTGTTTGTAACTCACAGGGATCAGTCCTCCACAGGCAGCAGGGACCATAGGTGTCTGGATGCATTTTGTCTCGCTGTGGGTTACATTTCCATCACTCGGATTACTCGTGCAGTCCCTCCTATTGCTCCCTTCTGGTTTTTAGTTCAGTAGCACTCGGTGATGGTGAGTGTCATCGGACTGATAATGGGAGTCCAACTGAACTAAGTAAAGTAAAAATAGGACTGAGAGGAGAAAGAGAAGTGGCCAGAAATATGATCCTAGGGAAGAAAGACACTGTAATTTCTGGAAATGAATCTATCTGGCTTGCAAGGATAAGATACGCTTTTTAGGGTATTGTTCTCAAGGCCACTTTTGCCAAAGCATCACATGCATGTAGATCTGTGACGACCTCTGTTTTATCTACGTAAAGGCATGCTTAGGTTAGGCACAGGTCTCGTTGAGTAGTTGGCATGTTCAGCGTGCAGTTTGTTCCTCTGGAGCTGTCGGGGTGTGCTGTGAAATCACGTTGAGTTATTTGCCAAGCTAATGAAAATACAGGCACGTTCACTTGCGACAAGTAAAGGAAATTTGTTTTGACCTTCTCAAGGATGCTAATAACTTGCTACAGCCTTCTGTTTCAGCCAAAGCTATTAAACACTATCAACGCCTGTCCCATGCCTACAATACACTTCCTGACTTCAGCTATTCTTTGTTTCCTACTATTCAGTTTGGTAAAGCCAGTTTTTACATTGCTTGAAGCTTTTGTCTGATTCTGCTATGAGAATTACCGCAGCTTCTTTTGCTCTGCATATGTTTATTAAACTTTTATCAGGAAATTAAGGAACCTGCTTTGATTCTAAAAGAGATTTATTTACAAGAAAGGGAAACAGTACAGGGAATTTGTCTTCTTTTTTCAAAGTCTGTTTAAAGAGAAAAACCTATTAATTAAAAAAGCTTAGCAGTGTGAAGTTACTGGTTTTTTTCTCCTCAAAAGTTTGTTCTTTGAGGTACGTAACATCCATTACACAGAAAAATGTACTGTGCTGGGTCTATGGGAAAAAAATTATTAAGGCCATCAGCATTTTATGGGGGCTTTGACCTAATCTACATTTCTGTGATTGTAACTATAATTATTCAAATCTTCGTGCGTGGTAGCTGTGTGCTGCTACTGTGCTTGCAGCATCGCATTGCATAGACAGGCACCACTGCTACTCCACGGAGGAGGAACCCAAACAAGTGCCTACATTTTTGAGTGCAATCACTATCTTTTGGAGTCAGTGAAAGGATGCTCAGATCCTTACTGGATCTCTCTTGATTGATCACTAATATCTTCAATCAGGCAGACCACTTAAATGTGCACATAACCTGAAAAACGTGACCTGTCCCACTGATGTCAATATGCTTACATGCTCTGCAAACCAGGGCTATAGTCAAATCTGAATGTCTATTTATACAAGAAAGAGTCACAAGCTAATTTTCTTTACATTTTTAGCACAGAGTACGGAAACTGTCTTTACTCCTTACCCTGTGCTGTTTTTAAACAGGTTTTTCCCTAATACCAAGACTAAGTATAATATTATTTCACCATATTATATTGTGTCCCTCTAAGACTTGAAACAGGCATATAGAAAAAAAAGCAGGTATGATCTTTTTTCCTGTTGTGATAAATGCAATTTGTAAAATTTCCGAATGCATTCAATGCCCTTTAAAGAAACATTCAACAGAAGAAAATGTATAAAAGACGACAAAACGACAAGCCATTCTATGGCATGAATCACATTTGGGAGGTGATGTTCAGGTGCAGCACTACTAACTTTGGAGAAGTCTGTGGTGTGCGTTATTAAAAATAAGAAAATGCATGAGCATATGAGATCATTATTAGTTTTTGTACTTCCACATACTATTTGGAACTTAAAAATTGCCAGTTACAATGCTTGGAGAACAAAGGCATCACAGCAGCAGAAAAAAAAGTTAAGCAATAAGCTCACAACCATTCTGTTAAATCAGCAATATCGACTAAGCATCTAAATGTTTCCTTGACCCTTTGAAAGATCCTGTTTCCACATCTGCTGATGCTTGTCTTCCTGACCACTGCCACAGTTTATCAGAAAATGATGAAAAAGCATATAAGATTATGAATACTAGAGCACGGGAGGTGTTGGAACTTAATAGGAGTAAAGCTGCTGTTCTCCAGTCCCTCACCTCCCAGACACCAGGAGATTCATTCACCCTTTTTAAGAGCACAACGTAATCTCCATCTGGCAAATGCTTACCTGCAGTTATGCAAAGAAGCTCCTACTTTGTTCCTGAAAACAAAGAGTTTAACCATGCCTAGATGTTCTACTTCCTCACTAATTGTTGTTTTCAACAGCAAACATTAGTTGCTGTCAGGGGTGTAGTAAAGGCAAAACTCATTTTTTCTATTCCAGAGTATTTCATAGAATCGTTATGGTTGGAAGAGACCTCAAAGATCATCAAGTCCAAAGCTTCTACCCCATGCCACCATGCCCACTAAACCCACCAAACCATGTCTCAAAGCGCCACATCTAAACGTTTTTTGAACACCTCCAGGGACGATGACTCCACCACCTCCCTGGGAAGCCCATTCCAATGCCTAACGACTCTTACAGTGAAGAAGTTCTTCCTAATATCCAATCTGAACCTCGCCTGGTGCAAGTTGAGACCGTTTACATGAGCCCCAGGCAATAGCAGAGGTGACTAAAAGACGTGAACATCCAGCAGTGTTCAGAGATGGGATCAGTACCATCACAAGATAAGAAATCACCTTGACCCTAGGTACAGTGGCAAGCATCTAACAAGGGAACCCCAAGAGTCCCTCCAGGCTGGGGTGCGGCAAGATTAGGCTGTGCCTGTCAACCTTGAACTCTGCCTTCAGACCACACCGCTCGTCTGGGGACTGGTCAGATCAGCGGGCACAACACTCACTCCTTTGCACAGAAAAAAGAGATGCCATGAGCGCAGCTGGCTAGGACCATACTTTTTGTATAAGGCTAGTTAAGTGCAGAAAAATGACAAACAAGTAATTCCAAAGTGAAGGAAACCCTACACAAGCAAGCAGAACTGTTCCAGCCCAGTTACTTGTTCAGACTGACCAATGAATTTGCCTTACATTCCCTCTCTCCCTGTGCCTACTTTCCATAATATGGCAAGAAAACTGTTCTGCTGGCAAATCTTGTAATGGAAACAGTGAATCCTTCCTGAGCACTACAGAGTATGCCAGAAAAGCAAACAATGCTTTAACAAACAAGGATATTCATGTTGGAAAGTCGAGTTCTAGCCAGAGAAGAAAACCAGTCCGGTCAGGAGGGACCCCCTACTGCACACATAACAAATATTCAGACAGATTATGAAAAATTTTAAATAATGCCATGGCTTAGAAAAAGGTTGTGACTGCAGATCACCATTTCACAAACTGAAAATCAATGAAAACAACCAAAAAATAATTTGCTACTAATTACTGAGAGAACAACCTCCTGCTCCTTGCCTGTGCTGAATTACTGATTACATACCAGAAAAGCCCCGGTGATGGGCTTTGTTTTATCAGATGGGCAGGCTCATCCAAATGTGCGGAAGTACTCGTGAGAAAAACGCGACTGATGCCAATGGGTCAGCGCTGTAGCAACCAGCCATTCTCCAGAGATCTCTTCCTGAAGCACTTGCCTCTCCTCTCTCAGTATAGTCCAGCCAAAGGAAAGACCAGGAGCTTCAAGGAGACATCTGCACGCCTCTGAAAGACGGCAAAACTTCCTGCGCAGGTGGGGATATCAGGTCAGCTAGCTTCGCGGAAAATATGTTGATGTTGACGGAGTAAGCGGTCAGAAAATAAAGTGGCTATTTTGCTTCTTGGAAACTGGGCTGCTGGGAGGTTATTGCAGTTTTCCCAAAGAGAAACTCTTAAGAAGTTTTCTTCATTTTATTATTCATTTCATGTTCCACAGTTCCTTGTTTGATACAGCTATTTTAAAAAAGAACTCTGATATGTCCATGTGTATGTACTTCCACATATGTCTGCCCATCTGTATGTTTAAAGAGGTACATTCATCAACGTGAACACCAGGGTGAAGTTTTGACTACACTAAAGATAATGAGGATTCTTTTATTGATTCCAGTGGGGTCTGGAGTTCACCAGAATCCAGAAACATTAATAAAAGTAAAGATATGCTGTAAACAGATTTTATATTATACTGTTATGTTTTTTTTTGTATACCTAGAATATAAATATATTACATTAATATTATATTATTGCCCTCAAAGCAGGTTACAGATCTGCTATTAAGGTAATAAACTGCTATTAATTAAGTATAACTTTTTAGAACTTGCTCTAGTTTCATCCCTCCTAAATTCAGGCACTAATGGGAAATGGAAACTCTTTGGTAGTGCATGGAGAGAGACAGGCACCTTTGGAGGGTGCTTTAGATCTGCAAACCACTTTTTTCTCATTTGTAAAGGCAGTCTGAGGAGAGGAGGCTCTTAACTAGGTATATTACCCGCAAACACATTCCTGTTAACTGCTGCAATTCTTTTTAGCAAATCCGTATAACCTGTTCTCACCTCTTCCCTCATGTCTACCTGAATATGCTTATTGCTGACCGTGGGTGTGCAGTGATATCCACCTGCCTCTCTATTCCTTTAAAGAAAATTTACCTCTGCGTTTCTCCTGTTAGAAGGTTGTCCTTTTTATGGAAGATCTTAAGTTAATAATCCTTAAATACAAGGTAACTATTTCTTTGCTATTTCACAGAAATCAAGATATCATTAGTCTACAGTTCTGGTCTTGTCATAACTGCACTGGAACAGAGATACGGTACCCTGGGCTGCATCCAAAGCAGCGTGACCAGCAGGTTGAGGGAGGTGATTCTCCCCCTCTGCTCTGCTCTGCTGAGACCCCCCCTTCAGCAGTGCCTTCAGCTCTGGGGTCCTCAGCACCAGAAGGACATTGACCTGTTGGAGTGAGTCCAGAGGAGGCCACAAAGATGATCCGAGGGCTGGAGCGCCTCTCCTGTGAGGACAGGCTGAGAGAGTTGGGGTTGTGCAGCCTGGAGAAGAGAAGGCTCCGGGCAGACCTTAGAGCAGCCTTCCAGTACCTAAAGGGGGCTACAAGAAAGCTGGGGAGGGACTTTTTACAGGGGCAGGGAGTGATAGGACAAGGGGCAATGGCTTTAAATTGGAAGAGGGAAGATTTAGATGAGATGTTACAAAGAAATTCTTCCTGTGGAGAAGCAGTGGCAGAGGTTGCCCAGAGAACCTGTGGTTGCCCCATCCCTGGAAGTGTTCAAGATCAGGTTGGGTGGGGCTGTGAGCAACCTGGTCTGGTGGGAGGTGTCCCTGCCCATGGCAGGGGGGTTGGAACTGGGTGGGCTTTAAGGTCCCTTCCAACCAAACCATTCTGAGATTCTACAATGTATGAATTTGGATTTCATAAAATCACAGGAGACTTTATGGCTGAGTTCTACAGGAGATATTAACCTGATCTTGAGGGAAAACTGATTTTTTTTTTGTAGCACTTGTTTGAATTCTGAGAAGGGATTTCAAAGTTGACAGAGGAAGTGTTGCAATCTGTCTATGAGACTGTCTTAGGCTTTTCTGGAACTCCGAGTATAAATTCAGCACAGCAGGAGTTTGGACAGGGAATGTGATGCTTTCACCTTTAGCTATGAGATCATCTTCTCACTTCTTATCTACAAAGCTGAATTTTATCAGTTCCCAATTATTTGAAAATAAAGTACATGGGCCAGATCAATAGAAGACTATGGACAAAGCCCATCCTTGTACAGCCCCACTAACATCTATAGCACAGCTCTTTGACTATCTTGAATAAAATTGGTGCAAGTTTTATCAATTAATGTGCTTATTAGAGTGGGGATAGTGGTACTGAAACTATTTGTCCTTTTGAATGCCAATCTGATGATGTAATTTCTGACAAGAATGGTATTGCACAAAATTCAAAGTTTGTTTTGAAACTCTCAAAGGACATTTTCATAAGAAATCTGCCTGAAAAATATAAATGGCCTAACAGTTAAACCTGCCTCCCCAACAAATCACATGAAATTAAATGGCATAACTTCTCTTTCATCTTCAAAATAACAAATCCTTTTTAGTCCAAGATGGTTTTTATTACTGTTGTTTGTCTGGAAAAGAAAAGAGAGATGGTAGTTCTGGATCAAAAAGCTCAGAAAATCAATTGCCGATATAGATTTCATCCCGCTGTCTGTTTATTACTGGGGTATTTGAGAGCTGTGGGAAACACAAACTTATCTTAGTTTAGAACTATATCTCTCTTCAGTTTTCCAGAGATCACAAGTTTTATGGAATCATCCAAGTTCATTTGTATTTTCTTCTCTCTGTTGCCTAAAATACAACAAAGATCAAATTCTCACTGGGGACCTCATGGGCAGAGCACTCCACTATACACATTTACCCCTCTTTCCCCTGGAGGGTTTTGGATTTCAAGACTTTTTTTTGGTTTTAGACATCCATAGTCTCTGCAGCAGAAGATGGTGTTTCCATCCATATAGTGGTCTGAAAGTTCTAAAATTAATTCAAATTGTTCTTAAAATTTTCTAACGTGTAATCTGAATTCTGTTGAATTTATCAGAAACGAAAAGTATTCGTCTCCTCCAAATCTGAAATAGTGTCCAATGAATTCTAACAAAAAGAACGCCCATGCTGAACTGTTGGCTCTGTCCCCATGGCCATCAAATGAACATTGTCCTATGGAGTTATGAGTCATGTTCATCATGCTAAGCAAGAAGGCAGTGTGTAAGGCTTTAATAATACTGTGAGCTTAAATGCAAACACATCTTTTTGAGAAAGAAGCTTTCATTAGAACAGATGCCATTATTATCTGTAATCTTGTGGACATGCAGAAATCCCATGTATGGGAACTGCTAATTAATGTGCAAGAAAACAGTTTTTCAGAATTCTAAACCCTTGCTCAGTCCTCGTATAAACTGGCATTCATAACGACTCAAGTTTTTAATCTCTCACTCCTGGACTAGCCTTGGAATCAGTATTTGAAACAGCACTGTATCATGTCGGTAGCCAGAGTCAAACATTTGAATATTCTTATGTTTTATATCTAAACCCCACAGCTGGACATTAATATGACACAAAGTTTCAGAATCATTTCATTTATACACAGAGGCATCTAACTTTTATCACTGCCAATAGCAAGAGCCCAGATAATAAGCTTGGATTAGAACATACACATACATATTTAGACTTACACATTTATAATTTATACGTTTATGTACTGATATATTGATATATTTGTATATTTAAATTGATGTATTTAAACTTATATATTTATCCTTTTTCTCAGGACTTTTAACAATATCTGAAAAAAAAGGGGGTCTGCATTAAATTTCACTTAATTCCTTGTTATCGAAAAAGCACCTGACTGAGCTCTGCTTTTCCCTCGTTTTACCACGTCGAAGAGCAGAACTCTGTTCCTGGCAGGCTGATGCCAGCTGTCACATCAGAGAGACAGCCCTCGACGCCTTAACCCTCCCATCCGAAAAGAGCAGGGGACGATCCCTGCTTTCCTTCCAGGAGGTTCTCAGGTGCGGAGATGGGAAGTGCTCTGCCTACTCATCCCTCTGCGCATCTTACACCATGCTCAGCCCGACAGGAGGGACCGTAATTGTGAAGGATTAAATAAAATGGCAAACTGCGTTTTTAAAAAAACCTCTCTTTTTATTAGAAAGCAGCAGAAATTGTAAATGGCTTTAAAATGGCTGAGTAATACTTTCATCCCTAATGCCTACACAAGGGTGTCGTGGTATTTGTCAACACCTGACTAAAAATTCCAGACTTTCCCTTGCAGTGAGTGAATTGCCCCTAACTGCATTAGCTTTAAGTGGAAGGCACGAATACGTAACTGTTTAAAACCTGATAAGAAAGCTCTGTATCCTTACATCTGTAGCCAAGTACTGGAATTTTTTTCCGAAGAGAAAAGTACTCTTACGCAACAAAGAGCAGATAGATACCACTTGTTTCAAACAAAATAGTAATTATGTTCTGGCTGGTAGACCAGGCACAGGCCTTTCTTCCTGGCACACCACCAGAGGAAAAAACCGTAATCTGGCTGCAGATGTGACTGCACGTTTGGTCCTCGCTAGTCCCAAAGGAATAGACTTTGCAGGGCTGGCTGCAAGGTCCATCCCCATCCTAAGCAAGAAGCAAGGAAATTCTGAGAAGCGCAAGCTGCAGGAGAACTGGCTCCCTCCTCTGCTTCTTCCAAATTCACTAAACTTTGTGCAGACTTGACCACAGATACTTTGAGAAACTGAACTGCAAAGAGTTGGAAGGCTGTAATTTAGCCATACGCTGGAAAACACAAATATTGTGTTGGTAAACAGGAAGAGCAAAGGCTGAACTTCAGGCACCTTCATTGTGAGTCCTGGGTCATTGGAGAATGAATGAGAGAAAAAAAACCAATCAACTTTCTATCCTTTTTGCTGGGTCTCATCACACATAGAACCACAGAATCGTAGAATGGTTTGGTTGGAAGGGACCTTAAAGCCCATCCAGTCCCAATGGGCCATGCCATGGGCAGGGACACCTTCCACCAGACCAAGTTGCTCAAAGCCCCATCCAACCTGGCCTTCAACACTTCCAGGGATACGTAAATAAAAACTGTGGGACACAAGTCCAAGGGCAGAATCGTCCAGTGAAGGCTGTATGAAATAGATACAACTGTGAGGTAAAACAGCTGTATAACCACCACCGTGACTCCCGGTGAGCTCCTTGCTAGACTCCCTCCTTGCCTCCTGCATGACCGGCCAACTCAAGGAACGGGACCACTGTTGCACGGTCTCCCCCGGCCGAGGTGACTCACGAGGGCAGTCGTATGAGGAAGAAAGTCCTTCCTTTCCGCTCCCTCCTGAAGGAATTGGAACAGGAAGGAAATTCGGGTGATTTTACTAGATCCTGCTTCCTCCAGCACAGAGCTACCAACTCTGTTGTTTCCATCCCTCTCTGAACAGAAATCCAGTCATTCGCCCCACTTTTCTGGAAACCTCCCAGCACTTAGCTTCCACTTGGTAGCTAATTTGAAGATAAGCCATATGCAAAGTCGAGGTCACCGAAAACTTGGGTATAAAGCTGCTCCATGTGTCTAGTTTTTTATAAAAGGGTCTCTCCGTCTTGCCTGGATCCCCACCCTGTTGCTGCCCGCACCACGTTATCTGCTGCAGAGGAAGCTGTGCAGATGCTACGTGTTGCACATCAAGGGAACGCGTCTCCTGCTTCTCACAAGCAAGGGTTATTTTTAAAATGTGCTATGGGAAGTATTTGAATGCAGACAACACCGAGGCCTTTTAGAGAGCTGCTTACAGAGCAGATTCCTCGTTCTCTGCCTAATCATTTCTATTTCATGGCTGACTGATTTGTCCCCAGTTTCCAGGCTATTGTGCCTCATAGTCAAGTGGCAAGAAATGCATTAAATGCTGGGTGAAAAGCAGAAGGTTCTGAATCTAGAAAAATGCCACGGCTCTAAACAAAATTGAGCTAAGCCTGAACCATACCTCTGGCTTTACAACACTCCTGAACGTTAGTTTTGTTTTGTTTTTTCCTCTGACTTTCAGTACCCGACTGAGACTGGGGACTCCTTCTGTTACATAAGTGTATTTTTTACACTTTTACACATTAAGACAGGCAGATGCATGACAGAAGGGGACCAGAGACTGATGGCTAAGACAGGAACTGAATCTGTGTATCATCTTCACCCCAATCCAAGCCTCTCCCCTAGGTACTGGGTCTGAACTTTATGGCTACGTCTAATAAGCTGAACCTGAAAGCAGTGTCCAAATAAACTCAAATTGTGGCAAAACTCCTCTCTCTGCTTTTCAGGATGGACCTATCCATGAAACACTTACAAAAATCAGACAGATTCTTACTTATGCTGGTAACAAGACAGAAAAATGTTTCTTTACGATGCTTGCGTTTTTTACAAATGCTGCTGTTTTTATGATGCAAAACAGATCTTGTCTGGTTAACGTCAAATTCATTTTGATACGTTCCTGTGTCTTGATGTGACTACGTGCACTACCAGGAGCTCACTTGCTGACACAGAGGCAGTACTGGTATTCTGGCTGTTTGCTGGTTTTCAATGAATGTGTCGGTCCACGATTATTTCAAAACGACAAACTGAAAACTCATTTTTTCCATTCCTATAATTCTTATTTTTCAACTTTCTTTTAGATGATTGGACGTAACAGACTTTCTTAATCATTGCCCCTGCGGGAGGCAGAGAGGGCAGGATGGGCTTTGTACGCTTCAACTTAAGTCCATTAGGAGTTTTTTCCGTCAGTGGTCTCCCTCTTTTCCC
>NW_009638213.1:0-1022 GCF_000690535.1 Cariama cristata | reverse complement strand
TTTCCCTAATTAAGTTTGTGGACACCCAGATTCTGACTTGCTTGGGGGCTATGACTCATCCTCAAAAGGTTTGGTTGCTTTGGGGATTTCTTCTGTTGATGTACGCAATAAGCCATGATACAGTCTCATTCTTCAGCTGTCGCATTCCCTGTCTGCTCAGCTGCTCCTCGGCAGGTAGAAGAAAAAAGGATTGCTCTCTCCTTTCTAAAATCAACCATTGTAATGGAAGTTTGGTACCAGTAGGTACCAAGAGGATTTTTTCCTAAACAAATAAAAACTTGCTGCCTTTTCCTTCTAGATTGCAAAGCTGACAATGGCTCCTTAAAGATACAGCCTGCTCTGAGGGATAGCTCTTAGCATTGATCCAGCAGGATGGCTAGTCATGTTCAGCACCTTCATACTGTGTTGAAGTCAGTGGAATTTGAGGTTACTCGGGACCTTGCTATATTGTCTGCACATAGCGTGAATCACTTTACCGACATACATTCAGGAACTGGGGTCCAACCTTTTGATTCTCTGGAAACAATGCAATATTTCTCTTTTTCAATAACGGGTCTTCCTGACCAACAAACACGGTGAACTGCACACCCTCGGACTCTGCTGGACACGACAGAAGCCAGTCAGTGGTTTAAGCACCCACCAGGACTGAGCAACTCCTCTTTTCCCTAGGTTCTGACAAGCCCAGATGACAACATCCTCAATTTTCACACGCATAGTATAAAATTTGTCTGCCAAGGGAAAAATCAGCTCTATGACTTTTTCTGAGCAAAGTGACTTCAAGTAAAAATCTCCGTCGACCCGGATTTGTCCAAAGAATCAACCTCTGGTTTAAGCCCCCCCCCCCCAAAAAATCTAGACAAGGGCACAGTTAGATTTTTCCTTAGCTTGTTTCCATTTATCATTTCCTGAGGGAAGGAAGGACCACCAAGGCAAACGAAAGAAGGACACGAACCCAAACGGCCCCCAGGACCAGGATTTTGCCCCCAGGGAGTGGCTTAGGGCGGGGGATCTGTCCCGCAGGC
>NW_009638212.1:0-319 GCF_000690535.1 Cariama cristata | reverse complement strand
ATTGTGCTCGCACTAAATCCAAAACACAGCACTGGAGCGGCTACTAAGCAGAAAAGTAACTCTGTCCCAGCTGAAACCAGGACACATAGGAAGTGAAGTTTCTTTAAGAGTGACAGTTTCAAGAGATAATGTAAAACAGCTCTATGAATTGCTAATCATTGCTGAATATAAGTGCCATTTATAGCAAAGTAATGATGATTATTCCTTGATTGCACTTGGCAATTAGATCCAGTTAGGAACTAACTGCAGTTTTCTAGCTGAAGTAGTATCTTTGTTCAGTAGAACTGAAGTGCTCTTATCCCTTCTTCTCTATATCCCT
>NW_009638211.1:0-7476 GCF_000690535.1 Cariama cristata | reverse complement strand
AGGGTGGGGAACATCCCCTCCCTCCGCAGGGCAGATAGGCGAGGAGGAGGCAGCACAATCATGGCCTTAAAAATAAACATTTCATTTATTTTCCCTTTTTTTCCCCCAGCCTGTAGCACCTGCTGAAGGAAGGAGGGCTGCCCCTTGCCCCCTCCCAGAGAAGGGCATGGTGGGTGAGCAGCGGTACGGGCTCTGCCCCACGGCAGGCAGGTCAGCTAGCCCAGCTCCAAGGAAATTGTGCCGTTTTCTTCTCTTTGCAAAAGCCAAAATAATTAAAAAAATAAAATATATGCAGGCAGCACCCACTGCAGAGCTGCCATCATGTCTGGAGTAAGCAGCGTGGTTGTATTCTGCTTCCTGGGGTGCTGGGTGTTCGCATGAACCTCACACAGCCACTGCTGGTCTGTGACCCCAGAGAGAGGCATCATTTGACTTCCCAGGGTAGGACACCCCGACCAGTACCAGGGGAATGGTGGGGCTCCCACTGCAGTCATCTTCATGGCAGTCCCGACTGCACTGTAGCCGGTCAATAACACTGCTGCAGGGACTACGTATACCAAAGTCAGTCCCTATATTTACAATAACAACAAGAACAATTTGTATAAGAAGTGGCAAATATTGATACACATCCTTAGGAGTGACAGACTAGTAGGTTTCCTCACCCCAGCCCCAAAGTTGGAACCATAATCAGGACTTAAATAGATAGGATCAACTAGTACATAGACAGAGCCAGTCCCCTGCACCAGAATTAGTGGGAAACACCAGGCAATAAGAAGAGAGACAGAGTCCACATAAGCCAGAATAACTTAAAGCAATATCCCCCTTCCAAAGACAAAAACCCCCAAACCGAAACGTTTCCCAGTGAAGAAAATTCCCAGCCTATACTGTTTCCCAGTGAAGAAAGTTCCCAGCCTATACTGTTTCCCATTCCTACTGTATTTAAGTGCTACAAAACCGTAGCATGAACAGTATAGGTAGAACCAAGATAGTGGTTTTTAAGACAAGAGTTACCATAGCAAACATTAACTTAACCGGTAGCTCAGTGAAAAGGCACAGGGCCCATTTCTTATCTTTAAGACTTTATCCCTACTTTTAAAAAGCATTAACTTTATGGTGAAATTGTGGCAAGCTCTTAATTAAAATGCAATTTCTTGAAGAGGAGTCATCATCTTAAAACTTTTTCCAGCATCCCCAATAAGAGCAGGTTGTTTTTCATTTGCAAAAGATTGTTGTAACTGAAGCTTATCAGCTATTACAGCTACAGTGCAAATAAAAGTCCAGCCCATAGCTGTGGAAAGTCTACAGTGTTAGAAAACAAACAGAAAAGTAAGCCTCTGTTTAGAATAGATTTGAGTGTGGAAATCCACAGTTTGACTGTGACAAAGAAAGTGATAACATAGTTAAGACCAGTTTATCTTAAGGAAGTGCATGAAGTTTTTTTAAACTTTTTTCCAGAGGAGCAGAGAGACAGTTATAAAAGCACTCGTGAGACATATTGGACACAGAAGTTGAGATCGCATCCCCACCGAATCAGAAATAAACTTGTGACAGCAGAACTATGACACCTTGTTCTGCATTAAGCCATTGCCTATACGTGTATTTTCATCAAGGAGGGGTAGCTTTTGGCCTGGGTTAGACTTAAGTCATCTAACAGCAACCTCTAGTGGCTTAGGGCGCTCCCCGACAGATCTGTCCCATCTTCAGCCGGAAACAAGGGTTTAAACCACAGCAGCACCAAAGCCCTGTTCTGGGAAAATAACACCCAACTTGCCTCCAGATAATCATAGGAGGTACCAGAACAGCCAAGGGATAATCTTTACACTGTTCCTAATCACATTACCAGTCTGAGCATGACAGCTTTTGCAAAGGAAGCCCTGAGTTCACTCAGAGAGAAAACAAAGTACAAGAGCCCCACTGTATTTTCCTCAAGTCCATTTTAAAGGCAGTTCCTAACCAACATGCTTTGTCTGGGCCAAGCAACAAACTCCCATCATCTGAGGGGACTTCAGTAATACAAGAGGGTACCATTTTGTTAAAATCTAATTTGTGGCATGACAAATTAGATAATTTGATTAGTTACCCCACCAACTTTCTAGGTATGCTCCAGCAGGCAGGGACCTTGTAAAAAGGAGTATCAACATCATTACACAAGAGTTTATCCAACTGGTAGGATCGGAGGGATTCAGTATATATCCTCTACAATCAGTCTACAAAACACTGAAATCAACTCGCATTGGATTTTGTAAGCTATGTTGTAGACAAAAATATATTTGAGTGTAAACGTGAAAATACAGTGTGGCAGGAGCTAGGTTTCAGTGCCCATAAAGCTGAATATTTTGATAAAGCTAGTCTGAAGTGCAGTGTTGATTCACCTGTTCAACACGAGGAAAGACACATGGTTTCTATTACAACATACTTAAGTGCCACCTTAATATGCATTCTATTAAAAAGTACGTTCATTTGGCAAAATTTTCAGCTTGACAGAAGTTGTCAGAACTCAAGTGGATTACAGACAGCTAATTTGAAAGCAAAACCACATTTTACAAACTATAGAAAGGCATCAGCATTTATAGTACTCAATAGCATAATTTGCTTAATAATCCAGAACTATACAGTTGGGTCCCAGAATACTACGCATGGAACAGGAGCAAGGGTAATACAAACCCCCATGTATTATTCTTAATTGCTTTATGGGCCATGTTATGACGATTTCTTGAAACCTTTTAGAATTGGGTAGATGTTCTCAAATGCCTCATAGATTTCAGAACGCTCTTTTGCTCCTAGAAAGACATTTAGGAAAAAACAAGTTAAGAATTAACAGTGTTGAGAATAACTGAATACAACTCAAATGTAATAAGACTACAAGCCATGAAGAAACACAGGAGTTTAAAAGCAACTTCCTATTAGTTTAAGGCAGAATTTCTATCATACTTCTGCTACCTCACAAAGAACAATTTCTAGCTTGCTTTGCTTTAAGACTGGACTATTTTTGTTTAATCTGTGGAACCAAAACAGCAGCTGGCTACTCAACAGATAAAAAACTTTGGCTTTGGAAAAAAAGCAACTGAGGAGAACCATGGTGTTAACCTGCTTAACAGTAACAGCTCTGCCTGTTGATAAGGTAAGTGGAAAGACAGAAACAAGAAGTGAAGGGCATTTATTCCAATACTGGAACTTGATCCACAGTTTGAGAAATCCCTTCCTCCAGTTCCGAGAAGCTTTTTTTTGCTTTTAAGCTTTGTTAGGGCATGTGCAATTTCAAAGCCAGTCTTTTCCATCTTACTGCAAGCAAGTCTTTAATACCAAGTCTAGTACACTAACTGTATTGCAGTAAGCAGTGACATTACTCTACCATGCTAGTGCAACAAACATTAGTTACCAAAAAAGCAGCATTTAAATGAACTAGCAGTTGGATTAAGTGCCATTCAGGATGAATGCGTAAACCTTTCCCTCAGAACACACTTGGACATGGCTAATTCATCTGCATTACTACTACAACTTTTACTTTCAAAAGTAAAGTTGCTTTCAAGTTTACTTTCTTGATTAGAGGAAAAACCTCACAGCTCAGCAAATTCAGTTTTGTTATTACAGTTGGGCCCAGTGTTCACAGACAAGGACTCGGTACTTCTGAGCCTGCTGCGCACACAAGGGTTTTGCAATTAGCGTACCCAAAAATGCAAGTATCAGTGGAATGGAACTGGTCAGTATGACTTTCCTGGACCTAAGAAGATGGTGGGGGGACATTGGAGGGGGAAGCATTTAAGCTTTGTAGCTAGTGCCCCATTCTTCAGTTAGCTCAGATCATTCATGATTTATGATTGTGAGAACCCCTGGCTAAGGCAGGCACTTCTCTTTTGTCTTTCACATACCTCAAAGCTGTGTTGTGAATATACATACAGCATTGAGGTCCTCTGGGAACAAGTACCATTTACCTTTCGGTACATCTGAATAAAAGTATTTTTCACAAGCTTTACAGAAGAATGTTAGGAACATGCATTCAGGAATTCAACTTTTTTGACGTAGGATCTGAGGTACAGATATTTGCTGAGCACACTTACTCCACAAGGCTTTTGCCAAACAGTCTGGAAACAAGTTCTTAGGTCTCCACCCTTTCCTCCAACAATCCCTACTAAATCTTGTCAGAGTGAAGTGTTTTAAGAAGTCTGCTTCCTGTCCAAGCAATTTAAAATTGCTTATTGTGATATTTGTATTTAAGTGACTGAGTAGTTACTAGCTTGTCAGCATCCTGTTGGGGTTCTGTCCATTGACACATGGCAGTATGCTTCAAATAAAATAAAGCTACTCAAGTTTAACGACATGGAAATCTGAGACGCTATATGAAGTAATATGAGGTTCTAGTGCAACAATACTGATACTGTTATCTGCAGAAAACACAAGCAGCAGTAGGCATTAAAAAGATTGCTGAGTGGCTTTACTGTGGCAAGTTACTAGTTTAGCTAATGTTCAATTTAAATGCTTTCTCAGAAGATGTGGTAGCAATTGATTACAGATGTACAGAGGGAGACCACTTACCAGTCAGTACAACTTTTCCAGACACAAAGATAAGTAGCACTATCCTTGGTTTGACCATCCTATAGATAAGGCCAGGAAACAGTTCAGGTTCATAGCTGTTTCAAAGCAAGCAGGTAAGATTAGTAAAATGAAAGTACTGTTTCAGTGTTGTGTGCATAAAGTGCTCTTTAATTACACTAACAATAGAGTAATTAAACCCACAGATTTTAGCTAGCTACCTAGAGAAAGGCAGGTCCTGTTTTAGACATCTTCAAGAAAAACATGATAATCCCAGCTGCAGCTGGTAGTTCTTCATGCTTACTTTTAAAGAGTTCTGAATGTGATTTTCCATAGCATTGAAACATTATTGTAATCTTCAAACAGTACTCAAATCCTTCTTAGTCTGCAAAGAGCCTTTATGAGGAAGCATCTTGTGCAACTAAGACAACAGTCAAGTGAATCTTTAATATATATTTAGTCCCCAAATTAAATGCAAAATATTAAATGCAGTGCTAATAAAAGACAACTGGGTTTTGATTTTGTCAGTGCTGAAATCTTCATCCTTTCCTGAGGGATGGCAATAACTAGTTCCAAACAAGCTCACTTTGAAGGCACAGCATGCCCATCACTCAGCTGTAAGTTTACTTTAAATCGATGGCTAATAGACATGCACACAGAAAGAACCAAAGCGATAGCCCAGAAACACACTATATTTTCAGCTCTGTATTTTGCAGCTGCAGTCTGGCTTCATGCCTGAATGTTAGAAACCTTATCCTTGCAGGCAGGCATCTGGTTTGATGGGAGTTAAGAGGCCCGCTTAGTATTAAAGGTTCATAATGCAGCAAGGGTATAGACCAGGTTCGAGTAGCTTAAGAGCTGCTCCAATTAAACCTGAAGTGTTTCATCAAGACTGGTTATTTTCCTATTGACACGTCTGCAGTGAAGAAAAATACCTGCTAAGGTTTGATATTGCACTTGGCAATAACAGGAGACTAGTAAAATTGTGATCACCAGCACTGCTCAGATTAACGAATCTCTGGTGCACATTGCTTATATGCAGCAACACTGAAGATTGTGTCAACAATCTTCACTGTCAGAGAAAGCCTTTATAAAAGAGAATATCTTAATTAACCAACTGAGCAAAGATCCCAGGAGCTTCTTGCAGTTCTTCAGCCCTTCATCTTAACCAGGTCTAGCATGCATCCAATTTACCCCAGAAGTGACTGAACACTTGTGTAGCATGCTCTTGGGCGCAATGTTTCTAAAGCCGGTGCTTATGGTGTCCCCGCAAGGAGGATATAGTGAACACCACACAGGAGGGCAATTCAGAAGAGCCCTTCACTGTTGAATTGTGTCAGTCACGGTTTCAAGCATTGGAAGCTTTACTGCTAGCTGCTGTATCTCATACCGGCAATTAAGCAGAGGGTCATTTTGGCCTGTGACCCACTCAGAACAGGAGTTATTGCAGAAGATAAACCTTACTATCTTTATTGTAACACATGGCATCTACAGCCACTTCATGCTTGCTGAACCAGCGTGCGTGCCTTTTGGCGAGCCAAAGACATGCTAGATATTCAGCATCTGGTTAATTATTACTCTCTTTTGCCAGGCTTGTACAGCCTCAGAATTTGACTCTGTTTGCAGCTGGCAAGGCACGGCTCCAAGTTGCATGGGGTTGTAACTCCGACTTCCACATACCTGCTGCACTGCTGGTGAGTGAGAACCAAGCCTTCCAGCCGGATGGGGAACCTCACATCACAGCTCCCAACCATATTCTGTATCTTGAAGTCCAGGAACTTGGCAGGGAATCCAAGCTTCTGCACCACACGCGCGTACTTCCTGGCTGCAAGCCGTGATTGCTCTTCACTGAAGGAAGAGCAGAAGGGGCAAGCAGCTTCGAATAGTGCTTTCTTCTGCTCTCAAGATGGAACTCAGTTTAAAGCCCCCACCATGCTAATCTGTGCTCCAGAAAAAGTTTCACTACTGCTCAAAATAGCAAGCCTCTATCCCCAGAACCACCTCAGTGAGCTAAAAGGAATAAGGCACTTTGTTATTCACTTTCCTGCGGTCTATTTGAATGTGCCAGAGCACATTGCATCACTCAGGAGTTCCCCTCTTCAGAAGTTTCTTTCTCAGTTCCCTACAACAGCTTCTCAGAGCTGATCCAAGAGGTAGACTGCAGACAGAAGTACAATCATCTAGCTAGTTGGGGTGGTGGTAGGGGTTGGAGAAGACGTCTCCTAAGCTGTAAGTTAATGCATTATCTCGTTGACAGTTTAGGGACATAAAAACCAAGGCAGCTCTTGAACTGGAGGAAAAGAGCTTCAGAGTACAGAAATCAGCTTTGCTTTTCTCCAGTTCCCACTTTCTCTAGAGGCAGATGTGTTGACTAGTGAACACAGATACTGAAGAGAGACTTGACAGACACAAGTTATGTCCTAACTCACTTTAAAGTCAGTGAGAAATGCAAATAACCCATTCACAATTCCTGGGCATTTTAGCAGCTTTTCTGCTAATGTCTGCTCAGCTCAATCTATATTCAGGGACAGAAGCACGCAGTTCAGTAATTACTAAACTGCCATCATGAAGGTAGACGTTTTTCTTGCAATTATGACAGCCTTTTTGCTAGATAATTTAAACAAGGTTTTCTGACATTTTTCATCAGAAGATAGGCATAGTTGCAAGACCCAGACCTTTAAAGGGAAGGAAAAACAAGAAAATACCTTTTTGCTCCTGTGCAGACCATTTTTCCTGAACTGAAGATGAGGGCTGTTGTTCGTGGTTCCCTGATTCTCATGATCACAGCAGCAAACCTCTACAAATTCAAAGGAAGACCTCACAGTCCAGCTGAGGGATTTAGCTGGTATTATGTTTCTGTTCATTCTTTCAAGAATTGTCACTTTCAAAGCCCAACACAACGTGCATTTGCTTCATAAAATTTACCACCCTGCAGTTATTTTCCAC
>NW_009638210.1:46552-46823 GCF_000690535.1 Cariama cristata | reverse complement strand
ACCCCGTGCGCCGCGTCTTCCGCGACTTCCAAGCCCTCAACCGGGAGCTGCACAGCTTCGTGTGCGCCAAGGTGGCTCAGCACCGCCAGACCTTCGACCCGCGTGCCCTCCGCGACGTCAGCGACATCATGATTGCTGCTGTGGAGCGTGGTGACAGGCCCCCCGAGGGGCTGGGACCCAAGGACGTGGAGGGTGCCATGACCGACATCTTCGGTGCGGGGCAGGACACCACATCCACGGCGCTCTCGTGGGTCCTCCTGCTGATGTCGAA
>NW_009638210.1:405-46470 GCF_000690535.1 Cariama cristata | reverse complement strand
CTGGAGGCCTTCATCTACGAGACGCTGCGCTACAGCAGCTTCGTGCCCATCACCATCCCGCACGCTACCACGGACGATGTGGAGCTCGAGGGCTTTCACATCCCCAAGGGCACCGTGGTCTTCATCAACCAGTGGTCGGTCAACCACGACTGCAGCAAATGGCCCGACCCACAACGCTTCGACCCCACGCGCTTCTTGGACACGCAGCGGCGCCTGGACCGGGAGCGGGCTGGCAGCGTCATGATCTTCTCATCCGGACAGCGGCGCTGCATCGGCGACCAGCTCTCCAAGCTCCAGCTCTTCCTCTTCACTGCCATCCTCCTCCACCAGTGCTCCTTCCATGCCAACCCGGCGGAGCACCTCACCATGGACTGCATCCACGGGCTGGCGCTGAAACCGCGGCCCTTCACCCTCACCGTGCGGCAGAGGCACCCTGCGCTCATCCAGCCCTGAGCGTCTCCCGGGGTCCCATCTGTGCTGCACCCCCTTGGTTTGGAGCTGGCACGGCCGGGGTGTGGGGGGTGAATCCGGCTTTGCCCACAGGTGGATCTCACCGCGGCGCATCCCTGCCCCTCTTTGTGGGGTGAAGGGCAGCGAGTCCCCGCAGCAATAAATGCCTTTGACACGGGACCTGGCTCCGCTCGTTTTCTCCAGGGGGGTGGTGGCTGGAAGCATCATTCACGCCCGAGCCCCCATCCTGCGTCCCCCTGAGCTCTCCCACCCCAAGCCAGGTCAAAACCCACCTCCCCACAGGGACCTCCCTGCAAGGACCGGACCCCCACTTCGCCCCAGGGTGCAGCAAGGAGTAATTTGCTTCACCTCTGGCAGCAGCAGGCTGGAGGAGGATACTGGGGGGATGGGGGGGAAACGCACTTCCCAACATCAAGGGAAGCCACACGGGAGCTAAGGGAGGCTGGGGGGGTCGTGGTGATGGAGCCTAAGAAGAGTTTAAGGGCCAGTGGCCGGGGAGTGGGAGGATGGCCCCATCAATGTAAAGCCATGAGCAAGTCTCCCTCCTCCGGTTTGGGTGGGGAAGGAGGTCCAGAAAAGTTTGGGAGGGGCTTTCTCACCCCGCTTCCCCCACTGGTGGCTTGTGGCACGGGGTGGAGGGACACCTTCCTGGGGGCAGAGCAACCAAAGGGAAGGTGTTTCTCCTCTACGACCCTCTGCTTGAAGCAGAAAGAGCCTCTGGGCACCCAAAGCAGGCTCTGCCAGAGTGCATTGGGTCTCTTCGCTGAAATGGGGCACGGCTCATCTCCAAAGTCAAGCTTTTCCCCCACATTCACCTCCTAAATGGTATCTGGCAGCGGGACTTGCAGCTGTAAGGAAATCCTCTTTTCTTGGGCACAGGTCCCTCGTACACGAAGTAAATCCGTCCCTGCCAGGCAGCCGTTACCGCCTTGCACGCCACCGCTGCCGTCACACGGCCGTACCGCATCACTGAGTTGCTAAAGCAGATAAACCGTAGCAGTTTTTCTGCGGTCCAACCGAAGCTAATACAGTTGGCTTTATATCAGGGTGTCTTCAGCTTTATAAGGTCCCCAAAAGGGAGGACAGAAACAGCCACACAAGCTAAAACCGTCCTTATCTCAGTGCCACCAGCCTGTGGCCACCCCGAGGAGCTTCAGAGGACGGCACACATCCCTGCCTAATGTCAATAATTTACCGATAGCCAATTTATCTCCTTCAGAGGCTTTACCAATCAGTAAGGCTGGATTTATGTCTTTTTTGGGGGAAGGCGGCAGAAAGAGTTTTCCACCTGCCTGTGCGGGTGTTTGCTCTCGTCAGGAAAATGCTGGTCCTAAAAACCCCGTGGGGGTTTCCCCTAGCGCCTAAGAGTCAGTTCTTCGGTCGCAGCTGCCTTTCACCTCTTGACTTCATTTCCACGTGACCCGTTGAAATAGCGCCCAGTAACGTTCTGCGCTACGGCCTATCTTCATACCCAGCCGCCAGCTCCTCACGTACGGCTAATGGTGCAAAGGCAGGCCATAAATCCTCACCCACCACACGAACACCATGAGTAGGACGTGAAACTCCTCCAAAGTACAGCACAGAAATGAAGTCCTGGCCGTGCCCTGCTGAGCATCAGGGCTGGTGGGTCCCCAATGCCACCGTGGGGTCCCCCGGGTGTGCCCTGTCCACGGCTGCCTCTGTGGGCTGTTAAAATCATAGAATCATAGAATCGTTACAGTTGGAAGAGACCTCAAAGATCATCAAGTCCAACCTTCTACCCAACACCACCATGCCCGCTAAACCCACTAAACCATGTCTCAAAGTGCCACATCTAAACGTTTTTTGAACACCTCCAGGGACGATGACTCCACCACCTCCCTGGGGAGCCCATTCCAATCCCTAACGACTCCGACAGTGAAGAAGTTCTTCCTAACGTCCAACCTGAACCTCCCCTGGCACAACTTGAGGCCGTTTCCTCTTGTCCTAATCACTGAGCACGAACGAGACCGCGGTCAGCAACAGCTCCATGTTACCAAGGTTTGGAAGCAAGTGCAAGTTTTCTCCTCCTCTTTAGACACGTCTGTGAAAACATCCCTTGAGATATCGTAAGACAGAAACCGGTAGCTATCTCGGCATCATATACTGCCCGCTCGGAGTTTTGTCACCGACGGTCATCTCCAGCTTTCGTGGTCCAGCTGGAGACCCTGGGCCCGACAGCAGCACCCTCTGGAGATGCCGACACCGCAGGCCCCTGCGCTCCCTGGCCGGCGGCCGGCCTTTCCGCCCGGGATCGCAAGCTGGCTATTTTTTCAACCTTACTTTATGGGCACACTAAACCAGAGGAATGAACATGGGAACAGCCCCAGGGCCTCAGCCCTCCTCTTTAAGCCGCCTCAGAGCACAAGGACACTTTCACGGCCATCTCACACCGCAGTGCTACCGGTGGCAGCGGTATGGCCATGACAGCCATGATCGACAGAAGCCACAGGCCCACCGTAACCCCACGGGAACCGGTGCAAAGTGAAGGCGGCAGCAGCCCGTTGAGTTGGAACCTCAAGAGGAGATTCAGATCCCTAGGGCTCTGTGTAAACCCATCCGCACACTGAACGGGTTTTGCTCACCCTTCTCGGTCCCCACCCACCAAAAGACCCGGTGACGTTGCTGCTGCTCATCAGGAATGGTTGGACACTGATAAATGTCGCTTGCTTTCTCCTTGTCCTTACGTTATTCTCTACTCGCCCACCGCTGACGCGGAGCCTGGCACAGAAGCAGCGTGTGCAGGCCATCCTCTGTCCTTAGAACTAAACATCCCCCTACTCCTTACGTAAGGAAGGCAACG
This sequence comes from Cariama cristata, assembly GCF_000690535.1. Taxonomy (NCBI): domain Eukaryota; kingdom Metazoa; phylum Chordata; class Aves; order Cariamiformes; family Cariamidae; genus Cariama; species Cariama cristata. Next base: position 43,178 of record NW_009638210.1, on the reverse strand, counting down.
GAGGAGGACAAGGCGTGGGGTTGAATGAAGAGCGCCGTGACGTGCTCCCATGCCTTGCCCCACGCTACGGCAGAGCCCGTGGTGCTGCCTGCCTGGAATGCAGCACAGTTCAATGGCCGCAGGAGCATCCCGTCCTGCTTCCCGAGCTGTGCTTTCCCGGCCAGCTTGCCTCTGTGGCCCCAGTTCCTACCCTAGCCGTAAGGCATTTAAAGTTGGGGCTCTTCGAGCCCAGTTCACGAAGATTTAGGTGTACGCGTTTGCTACGGCACCGAAATGCTGCCGCGCAGCAGCTCACGGCAGCGGCGTGCGAAGCGTACGACCGCAGCTCTGCTTTCCACGGCGGGGGCAGAAATTTGCTTCCAGCACTTACTTGAATGATTTTGCAATACTTTGACCACCTCATTTCTCATGTTTAAGGAGAGACGCTGCCAGGAAACACAATTTTTTTTTTTTAAATATGGAAGCGGGATGCTGGGAAGTGTGTTGTGTATTTACAGTCCCCTGAGTCCAAACTCCTTCCCGCTCCTCGTCCGCGATGACAGCCGTCTTTGCACGCAGGCAGGTGCTGTGCTGCTCCCACCGCGGCTCCTGAGCCACCGAAACGCTGGAATACACCCTCTATTACTAAGCAAAAGACACACGAAAGACCCGGCCGCAGAACTAAGCCTTTTACTAAGAAGAACAGCAATTAGTCCATCATTAATCTTGCCTTCAAAACAATTCACTGCAGGTATGTAAGCAACCCAGCCCAGGGAGCCTACACAAATCTCAGAGCCTCTTCTGCTTTCCACAGACAACTTAGTTATTAAAACCTGATCCAGAACACCTTTATCTCCTACCTCGCAGTCAACCTGACAGCAGGCCAGTGAAGCAGCAGCTGATTTTTGTTACGGCATACCTTTGTAATGATGGGACTCTCCAGAGACTGAGGACAATCCTGTATTATCTTGTCTGCCTCCAGGGTCGTGAGCCCTTCTCAGAGTTTTACTTTGGAAAACAGGAAAATTAAATACATCTTATGAAGAGAACTCAATCTCTGGCTACTGAAGTTACCGAGATGGCATTTTCATGCCTGATACTGCCACGGCTGCTTGTATGTGCAAAGCCAGAAGCATGGCAGGTCTATAGCAAGCTCTAATTGTGTTCAACCTTATTCCTCCCTCTTTCCTCCCCAATTTTAACCTCAGTTTCGCTTCACAGTGAAAACATTTCCCCAAGGTCAGCTTTTTCTCTGATTTTACTATGTGCTTCGCATACAACACTCAAATATTAGCCAAGTCAACTTATTTAAATTCAAACAAGACAACAAGCCTATTGCTTGCAATCCTCCCACCTCAGGTTGTCTCTCAAAGCAAGCAGGGTCTGTGCAGGTCAGATTTTGCCAGGGAATTTCCGAGGAATTACTGGTGTCACTGAACCAAAGCAATCTGGCTTTAGCAGAAGCCGGGGTGGGAGTCAGATTCTGCCAGTCCTGTTCCTAGGAGGAAGCGATGTTGACATTTCTATTCCAATACTGAGTCAGAAGTTTCCCAGCACATGGGAGAGGTGGTCACAGCTCTGGTATGCTCTTTTTATTGGAAGTCAGCTACATAACTGAATGTCTGCTTTCAAATCCCTCTTTCTGAACCCTGTCCCAAGCCACGGGCTCCACGCTGACCTCCTCTCTCCAATGTCCAAGTTGCTTAAAACCATTTTCCCAACCATGCTGTAAGCCACCACTCCCCTGATCACTAGGTAAGCACTCAGGTATCGCAATGTCCCTTTTAAAAGTCATTCAGACACTTCTGATGGTCCAAGAGTCAGAGATTTACACTAAACGACAGGGTACCTACATGTCCATCCCTGACTCGGTGTCCTCACTGTGTGACACTGTTGGCTACGCCGAAGACCTGCCTGTGCCACAGGTCTCATCCGGCACAGCCCCGTCTTCTGCTTCTGGGGTCCTCTTCTCTCCAAAGCAGCTGCCCTTGGCAGGATGCCCCTCGTATTGGCTCCGGCTCCTTTTTTTAGGCAAATCCAAATCCTCTATAAGGTGACCCAGCACACTGGGGGATGCTACAATTTCACCTTGAGGAGGAAACAAAAGGAAAGCGATTACGGAGAAGTTGCACACTGAAGACAGCCCTAATTCTGCACCATGAAACCCAAAGCTGTCTAAGTGATGCTTGGTGGTGCTCAGGCCACCTTCTGCAAGAGGACTTCTTCCATGCTTGTGATTCCTGGTGACTCCCATGTCCTTCTCCCAAGAATGGAGCTATTAGGTCTGCAATGTGCTAACATGCAAGTAATTGAACACAACCAGAATTACTCCTACCTACTCCGTTAGGTAGCCTAAACCTTGTCGTTTCCCACTTTACTTACTCCTTTGACTGACACTGCACTTGAACTCCCGAACTAAGCGGATTTTGAGGAACACTGAGGCACAGTCAGTGTTACCATTCGCACTCTCTGCAAAGCAATTTGAAATAAAATGAGCTAAAAATCAGGCAGTCTAAACCACCCCGAACCAACACTAAAGACAGCCTGCAAGCCCCTGGTCGAAGGTTTCTGTCCTGGGGAAGCAGAAGATGGCCTTCAGGATCACAAAGGTTGAGGGCAGAATACTCGCACCGGGTCACAACTGATTATCCACTTTATTTAAAAACAACTTCACTTGGAGTACATCCTTTGCCACAAAGTGTGGCCGTATTACTTTGGTGCATTTTAAAAACATAAGCAGTAGTTGTTGTATTGACATACAAAATCTGCTACAGGTGTAACCCACATTATTATATATATAAACAGTGACAGATAAACAACAAGATAGTACATTACTTTCCCGTAATTTCCTATTGCGTTTGGCACAGCCACCACGCCTACAAGCACAATGATGGTACGCAGAAGATCCCCACCTGGCCGTCGGGCTTCTTCACCTATCGTTGTATTGGCATAAAAAGCAAGAGAACAACACAGGTAACTTTAAGCAGGATCCCCTTCTCCTTATTTCTATATACTTTATTTCAAACAGAACAGCACAGTGAGGATAAATTAGTTAAATAGCTTCAGTTATTCTTTTGTATCATAATTTAACCACAGGTAGGAATGTTTTAAAATTAAGACAAAAGTAGCCCCAGGAAATCATTCTCTCTCGCCTCAGGATAAGCCCAGAACTCGGCTGGATGGGAGCAGGACAGCGAGTCTCTCTACCAAAATTGTTCCAGGCAAATTAATTTCTTGTGGTCCCGGAATGTACACAGTGCAGGCGTCTTCGAGAAATTCACATTGTACTCTGGGACTAGGCTGCAAAGCATGTGCAAATTTTAAAAAGTCTTGATTTCTATGTCGTCTGAAAGCTACTGAAGTGCATCCTGGCCTTGCAAACAGGAGGAACAGCTTCCCCTTCCCCGCACAGAGCCTAACAGGAGACTGCACATTTTATTGCTAAAGAAAACAATAAACCCCAAGCCTTGTTGATTGGGAAGTGGTTTAGTTACACAGCCTTGCCTTATCTCCACGTCTGCCTGGAAGCTATGCTATTAGAATTAAATTATGTTAATTATTCACATTCCTCTTATTCACAAGCAGCCAGGAAAAGGGAAAACCAGAACGAGAAAGGTTCTTTTGATCATTATGTCATAACTTCCTGGAGATCAGATTGAAAACGGCAAAACGCAGCTTTTATCTGCGCTTGAAAGGATCTGCGAGTTCTGACATCGCCTTTCATCGTCGTCTTAGAGATGCATTAATTAGGTTCCAGCAGATACAGCAGACGAGAACAAATAACACGCTAGACGCAAACCTCCACCCTAGCTCTCCAGGCAGGAGCCGTGCCGCCGGAGGAAATCCTTCCCGTATGAAAACCAGCGTAACAGACCTCTCAACTTCAGATCCCCAAGAAAGGGACAAGACCACACACACAAAGGATACGTGGGAGCAAAACGCCAGACCCTGCTCTTTTAAGCCAAAACTCAAGTCTATTTTGTTAAAAAACCACAAAAGTGAAGCAGGCAATCAAGTGCCTGGAAAGCTTAAGGCATTCACCAAAGGTCCGAAATAGAACAAATGAGAGCTGAAAGGTTGCACCCATGTGAAATCACCCGGGAATGAACACCAAATGAGAAGAATTACCATAATTTAATTACTACCTCTTCCTCAGGTTATTTTTACTCAAAGACAGAAAGGGTTCTGGTCACAGCCCCTCAGGACTGCACCGAATGCCTTCTCCCTGCCAAAAGAAAGTGACTTTGGCTTCTATTGGTAAGAAAAACAAGATTTTTGATACCGGTTCCCAAACAGGCTGTTTAGTCTGTAACCCAAAGCTGTGTTTTTACAGCACTCTTTGGTGAGGACTCGTAAGAGAGGCTGCTTGCCCGGAGAGGGGCTGCCAACCAGTTTGGCACCTTGGCGATTAACACATGAACAAAAGGCTTTCCTCGTGCATCCCCCTCTAAAGACTTAATGAACACAAATGGGATGAAACACTCAAACCTAACCCAGCGCAGAATCCCAAGCAGCAGATGAAAGGAACTGCCAATTGGCATTTTTTTTCTCAAGGCTACAACCCCTTGTTGTTTTGAAACAGGCAGCCCCAAAAAATCAAAGGAGAATTCAAATCTGTGGAAACGCAGAGTGAAAGTTACCTCCAGAAAGTACACAGTCCAACGACTTGTCAAAAGATAAACTGTTTAGAGGGGTTAAACAAGAGGTGAAGGCCTGAAGGAGTCTGCAAGTAAGCAAAGCTATGGACTCTCGGTAGTGTAAATATTTCCTTTTTTCTTCCTACAGCATGTGCTGAAACCATGTACTTTTGGAAGGCAGCAACGTTTAAGCGACACACAGAACAGCAAACGTTACTGATTAACATCACCATGGGACTTGCTGGCAGGGAAAGGCAACGCAAGTACAGCTAACTATACGACTCTTTTCAGAGCTATTACCATTCCTCTCCAGAAAAACCCTGCAAATCCTCCATGAAAGAATAAATTTGGCTATCACTGTTGAGGATTTCACTCAACTCCATGAAAGAATCAATTTGGATATCACTTTTGGATATCATTGTTGAGGATCTCCCAGCCTGGCTTAAGCAACCAAAAAGAAAATAGCTGAAATAGCTTGTGCAATTATTTAAAGACTGGACGCTTAGAAGAAGAAAATAGCCATCCACTGGGAAATACTCAAAACAAGACAGATTCACACTAAGTAAAAAAGGCAGCTTCGTCAGTCCACTGAAGGACTGAAAGAAGAGCATCCATTAAGTATAGAACGTCCCGCAATTAAAGAGTAAGTGCCCACTCATCGTGAGGGCAGCTCTGCACAAAGATACAGGGATCAGCTTTAGCTTGTCAGGATTCAGTTCTCCATTCACAAGTACCAATTTTTATCATTTTGAGCAAATAAAGCTAATTGCACGCTTGCCTGGATCTTATGAGTTCAGCACCAAAATTTTAGTTTAATTTGAGGGAGGGGAAGCTAAAAACTCTCAAATCTATAAAATGGGAAGTTTTTAAGCTCAAGTTTGCTACGCATTTCCCCTTCAGTGTTATTTTCACCAAGTAAAAACCCTACCAGTTTAATACACATGTGCAAGGGACTAAAAAGGTAATTAAGAAATGTCTTACTCTTGCACTTTTTTACTTTACACTTCATAAACACTAGACAGGATGGCAAGAGGTAAGAAACGTTAAGAAATAAGCGTCCGGTTAGCTGCCAGCTGAAATTTGAAGGGCTATCAAGAAAGCCTTCTAAATATTTGGGGAAATTTTTGAACGTAGTTTTTGTTTCACCATTTGTGTCAGCGTAGAGCACAGGTTACTTTTTCTCTTTGGCACCTAGAAGCTGTCGGAGGAAGTGTCAGTTGTCAGCTTCACCTTCTCGGCATCGCCTAATGAGTCAAGAAGAACTGGTAGCAGAACATTACAAGGAAGCATCAGCTTTGCCATAGAATATTCCTGTTCCTGTAATCAGTGTTTCATTGATAAATAACACTTTTCAAACTAAGTTATTACATTTAAACCATAGCAGCGTAGTTAGAGGGACATAAGAAGTTTTCAATCTCATGTGAGTGAAGGGAGTAACATCACTGGGAGGAAGTCCTGAAGTTTAAGATCTTATTACTCGTTTCTCTGACAAAAGCAATGCACCTCGTAAAAATAAAGTTTGTATTGTGAAGGAAATCTCATTGGCCCCCTGGTAAGAACTCACTACAGTGAGCAGTGCCCGCTTTCCCCAGCGGAAAACCAGTAAGGTAGTTCAGGCATAGCTGGAAAGGACCAACAAGAGCGTGTTTTGGACACCACCATCAATTTTTTCACAGCAAAGAAGAAAGGGCTGACAACTCCCTTATTTTAAGCCATTGCTGTTTTCCGGGTTTGTAATTGTCTTTTCTTAAGCCACAGTGTCAGTGCCCATTGGAATCAACAGGCTGAGGGCAGGGAGAACATCCCGCTGCCTCCAGTGCATCCCGCTGGCAAAAATCAGCAGCATGCTGACCACCGAACACAGTGGCTCAAAATTTTACCCCACCAAACATCTAAGAAAGGCGTGTAATCAGTTATTTTAACTGATTCAATTAATACATATTATTAAGGAAAAGAGACAGCAGTTAATCTGAAAAAACTTTTGGCTGAAGACTTCCTCAGGAATCCGCTGAGAGCGCTCACCAGCAAGCAGGCCTGAAGTTCAGGTTGTTAGACGTAGAGTTTGTGATATAAAATATAGACATGTATATGTAAGTATGTATGTATTGGTGTATATATTTTTATATCACAAAGTATGTCTCTCACATATATCTATGATATATATACAATCACAAATATTTTTATATCACAAATTCTACCCGCCACACCCCCCCATCTGTTTTTAGGAATTCAACATTTTTTAGGAATTTTAAAATCAAACATATGCAGTGCTGTAAGAAGGAAAATAATACAAAATTTTGTCCGATTAAATCCCACCAAGATCTTTTCCTGGATGTGCTGATGAGACCGCTGCATGTTTTTTCCTGTAAACTCTTGTGGCTTATCCATGAAGCACAATCAAAGTTGTCAGGATCACGAAACCCCTTTAACTGGAATTTTACTGTCTGTGCAGCACCAAGTGGAATGAGCCTTTACATATTTATTCTTCCCCGACTGACCACATCTCTTCAAGTTCTCTCTCGCTTTCTGCATCCTGGAAATGCAATATGAGAACAGATAAATACACAGCCTAATTGAAACAATTAAGAGAATTTCCCTTTTCTTCTCCAACCCCATACCAGGTTTTAAATACACATCCAGCCTTATGTTTTTCCTCCTAATGCTTTTTTTTTTCCCCCTCTCCTGTACTTCCCCTCAATGCTACTGTCTTTGAAGCCTATGTAAGTTTTCCAAGTATCAAAGAGAGTTTCTCTTATATTTCCTTTGGAGAGAAAAGAACTGACAACCCAACCAGCAGACTTTAAACCTCTGCTCCCTCACTGACTTCCACAGTCTGGATAAATGCCCTTGTTTTTCCCTCTCAACATGATGGAAGTTACTTGATTGATGATGAGAACTAACATTTGCAAAGGCTTACCAAAGCCACTTAAGCACTGGCTTCCTTACTCGACTCGCACTTTTAATTTCAGAGCAGAAGAGAGAATCAACCGTCCATGACTTTTCTGCCTGTAGCTCTCTCCTGGTCTTTCCCGAAAACGTCAATGCTTTTCTGATTAAACTCTTGTGCCTCCAACACATCTATTTCTTGTTCTTTTGGAAAAAATCCTCTTTCTATTTATCAGACATAGCATTCTAACTCTACCTAGAGAGATATCCAACCAGCGTATGGTGAGGAAGCTCCTCATCAGGCAGAGCTAGGCTATTTCCTTCTGCAAGAAGGGAACAAAACCTGCTCCAGCCCTGGTCTCCCCAGATTTGGGGGCAGGCAGTGCCCAAGCGGTTTATGGAATACAGGGCAGAGCCCGGCAGGTGGGAGCACAGGCGAGCCAGCTCCGTGCCAGAGGGTTTGCCAAGACCTCTTGCATACTTGTGGTTTCAATCTCAGCACAATACTCTTGCTACAGCAATCTACAAACTAATTATGGCCTTAAAAACAGAGTGGCATAAAAATGCTGCATATTCCTATAATTCTGCCTTCCACTCGGAATGTTTACTCCATCAGACCAAGGCTGAAGCTGTTAAGATCTGGAGGACCTTGCTTACATTACTTCACTTGCATTTTTCATGACGATGCAAATAACATCAGATTCATATTAAAAGCTGATGTGTTTTTATTCAGTTTCTAACCGGCAGTAATTTGAGGGCACCTTCTATACGGTTTCTGCTTAACAGGAAAAGTGCAAAGGAAAAGGAAAGTGCAAAAGAGCTCCCAGCCAGGGAACACTGCCACACGGCAGCCTCTAAAATGCAGCACAGTCTGCTCTCCAAAACCCTGTAAAGTAATAAAAGAGCTGAAATATCCTAGATATCAAAAAAAAAAAAAAAAACCAACAAAAAAACAATGCTGGGCAGCACACACAAACTTCTGAATGGCTCCAGCCTGGGGGAGCTTAGGAGCCGACTTGGCACCAAGGGAGTTAAGCGTTGGCTGTCCCTCCAAAGCCACACAGGTCATTAGAGAGATAATGCAGTGCTCCAGCCCTAGGACAACGACCCAGCCTCAGTGGCCCCATCTGAATTGAGTTGGCCAGGCATGACAGTGCCCAAACGAATAAACCTTCCCCACGAATGGGCTACTGGGACGTGTACTGCGGTTCTGCACATACTCCAGTTTATGAGCTGCAGTGCTGAATACGTGCTGGCCATGCAAATGCGTCTATAACCCAGCCCTGCAAGTAACACGGTATTTGCATGGTGGTGTGCTGGACTTCTGCGCCCATATCAGACATACCCTCAGCTTCTTAATACTTTTCACTGTTTTGCTGAATTGCTTTAGGCATTCGGATGTCCCAAGAGAAGAAAAGAGTCCACGCCAAGGAACGAAATACTTTAAAACCTGGGCTTACACGCTGGAACATCTTTTAGAAAACAATTTTATCTCTGTAACCATTTTATCTCTCCTCATCATCAACGTGTGCTTACTGAGACTGCTACCTCTTTTGTATTCACTGGCAGCTCTGAAGCAAGATTCATCCAGAGAACAGCTGCAGAGTTGTTCCCCAGGTCTCTGTAACACTGTGAAGAAAAAAATGAAAACGTGAGAAGAGTTAAACAGGAAAAAAGAGGCAGCAAATGTAACTCAGCAATTATGGACCCTGGCAACTGATAAAAAGAGCTATTTCTGCCTCTTAACCATTTGCACTGTATGGTTTCAGGCTTCTGACATTTCCTGCAGTATCCTTCATTCACGAAGCATTACAATCACCATCAGATTATGGAATACTAGATTTCCCTTTTTTTGTTTGTTTATTTGTTTTTGTTGTTTTGGGCAAGGAGATCAGGTTTTTGGTGGGAGATTTTAAGGCGTCCCTGTGAGTTTCATGATTTTCAAAGCTCTATTTTTATTTCCACTCAGCCACCATTCCTCATACTGCTTTCATCATAAAACCTCTACACTGAGAGCACATAATCTTACAAAGCTTACATTCCCCAGGCTGTTAAAAACGAGGTTCAACTGCAACCACTGTAACATCTAATATTTACAGGTCTCTCAGGTCTCACAATAGGTGTGGAATATTCTTCATTGTGAACTCTTCTCCAACAGCAGAGAAACCATCATCCCTCTATGTAATAGGAAGGGTTTTGGTGCCTAGAGAGTCATGGAGGCATTTGGGGACTACGAAATAAGCATGGTAAAAGGAAGTGGTTGCTAAAAAAAACCATCAGCGATGCAGTTAATCCTTGTTGTAACTGCCATAAAAAGCCAACATTCAGTTAGGATAAGGACAACAGTTAAATTCCTGCCGGGCTATTACTTCAGGCTCTGAAACGTCACTGCACCATATGTGCGTGTGTGGATCTTGGTGATTTCCCTGTGTCGTGGGGTAGTTCTGAAGGAGAACTATCTGTTCTGCTGCAAGCTCTGTCAAATTTCTGCATCTGGTCAATTCAAAACAGGTGGAGTCATGGACATCCACGAAGCCTTTAAACACCCTGTGTCCCTGCATATCAGGCAAAAATGTCAGATGACTATAAAACACAATTCTTTTTTTCAGAGCACTACCTCCTTCAAAATAATTAGATACCTATTGCACTTCTTAAATTTTGTGATTAGGGATGTGATCCACAGTGACAGAGCCTGGGGAGGAAAAAACACCCAAAACCAAAATCAGACACGAGTCGTCCTATTAACCTCCACGCTAATTTGTGTTTGCAGAGTATTTCTGAAGCTCCATCACATCTGCCAGACCTGTGGTGAACTATTAGCCCAATAAAAACATATCAGCCCATGCAGATTGCAGACCATGAAACCTACATTTTTCCACCAAGTCTGAAAATCTATTCAAGTTAAAACTTGCAAGGATTTGCTGCTCCAGCTTCACTGGAAATAAGTTCCAAGTCTTCCACTCTTTAAGCTATACAAGACATTTAGGGGGGATTTTGAATTTCCATGAATGCTGGCTATATTTACAGGCAGAGAGAGAAGCAATTAAGAGCACATTCATCATGGCACCTAAGCAGCCAAGAACAAAGGGCTAGCTGATTTAAGAATACATAGCTGATTTTACCTAATAGACTCATGACTAAATACACACAGTGAGTTGCAACATATCAAAGACAAAATCCAGCTGGTGCGAAGGCTCCACCACCTCTTGCTGGGTTTTCCTCCTCTGCTATCACCTTCATTTTCCTTTAACGAGATGCTTATTGTGAAATAAATTCTGCACCTAGGTTCCAGTAATAATGTACTCCAGACCAAGCAGATTCTATGACTTGCACGCTACCCTGATAAAATTCACATTCTTTGGGACATTGGGAATTCAGGAATTTCACAGAGAATGACTATAGCTACTCTTTGCTACGCCCACTCTGGCCAATATTTCTAAAGCTATTTGGGCTTTAAATACTGCTAGACTCCAACTGGAGGTTGTAGGAATTAAGCAGCAATTTTAACACTTCAGAGTTCAAAACGAATTATTCCCTCAATGCAAACAAAAAGATCTTCAGAGCTCCAGCTCCAGGCACTCATGACGTATTTAATCATCACTCAAGACTCCCATCTGTACTGGTAAAATAGAGACATACTTTATCCTTTACTTTTCCCCATGATTCTCTTTCTGCATACACCACAGAAATCCATGGTGGTGGTGGGATTAAACCTCCAGCCTGTGGCTTACCAGGTACCAGTATTTAGACTGCTATATATAGAATTTGATCTGTTAAAAACCAAGAAGGATGCTCCACTGGATGACTCAAAGGCAAAATCCTCCCTGAATTTTAATGCCTCTGCACTAGATGATTTGGCCTTTTTTAGGAATGTTATCTTACAAAATCTTGCTTCTGCATGGAGTAATTTACACGTGTTTACAGCCAAAGGTATTTTTTTTAATACAAATATTTCTTGTCCTAGAAGCATATGACTGAACTAAAGCAAGCATGAAGTGACTGGTTACCTTGGCAATGTATACTCTTCCTGCTTTGGAAAATCCTGGGCTCAGTTCCTCAACCTACAAAGAACAGAGGGGAGGGTGGGACAGGCAGAGAAAAGCAGACATTAGGATATGCAAAGGACACAGTTAATGCCTAGATCAGGCTTATTGCATCTCTTAAAAAAAAAAAAAAAAATTACTAAACCCTACTTTTGTAAATACATAGATCAGTGTAAGAATTTTTCATAGGCTTGCCTGGTTGGGTTACTAACGTCCTCAGATTCTCATAAAGTGCCTGTGACTCAACGAACAACATTCATACTCTCACCTAATACAAGTGCCATGGAAGAACGGCGAGGTGGTGAAGTCGAGCACTCGGAGGCCAAGGGGAACTCAGAACCAGCTTGGTGACCTCCTCCTGCACATGTGTGCGCACTATTTTTAACCTCCTTGCCCGTCCAGTCTCATCCACTTGGGCTTCTCCCAAACGTGCTGGTGCCAAACCTCAGGAACCTTCCCCCAATTTTTTCTCTTCTCCTTCCCGGTTACTAATTCCCAGTTTCCCAGTTACTCACGTCCCCCTGCCTTCTTCCATTCGTCTCAGTTACAGTCATCACTCTCCCAAGCAACTCTGTTCCAGTATGTTCCTATTACGAACCCTTGGCTTGACCCCTATCCCATCTGCACGCAAACTCCACAACGTGCTCCACCAAGATGCCTGAGCCCAGACCTCAGAGGAAGCACTGACCGCACAACACAGACAACATTCCTCCTCTTAATTCTGTCGTCTGGCCTTAGACCTAGTTCAGCTTGTGACTAACCCGGAGCTGCAGTGTGCCGGAAGATTTCCATTCCCCTGAAGCATGCCAGCCACGGCTGAAAGCTGAAATGGACTCTGCTGACCATAGGGGAAGTGCACTTGCTCAGGGGATAATTAGCTTCCAGAGGGAGGCTTTTGTGTCCTTTCAACATTCTCTCCGTATTTGACCAAAGCTAAACCTCAAAAAAAATGCAAGTTCCTGTTTCAAACCACAGCACCACTCTAATTTATCAATAGAAGTGACAAGCTATTTTTCTCTCTAATGAAAAGAAACAAAACACTTTGCCTCAAGCCCATCTGTGAAATGATTTAACCATTTTGGCTGAAAAGTATATTGCCTAGGGCAGATACCTGTGACAAATTCCCTCTCAAATAACTACATTTTGGCAATATTATAAGAAATTGAAATAAGTATGATATTCCCTGACACTCTGCAGAACTGCTGATCCACCCTGTGAGTTATAAGGTGGTAGGGCAATTTCTTTCTGTTACACTTCATCAGAGGTGCTTAGGAGTAGTTCTCACAGGCACAGCCAAAGACAGTCTGTTTAACTCGTTCATCTTGTGCAGACCCTTGCAACAAGAGCCATATGCTCAAAAACGCGACTCAGGCCATGTCTTAAATTAATTTTCATCAACAGGAGGACAAAAAAAAGCCATTCAGAGGGCATGATTCTTACAATGTAGGAAGTACTCCTAAGAATTTCTTTCTAGAAATATATAAGCAATGTGCCCCTGAAACCTTAAAGTAGTTGTCTTCAAAAGTTTGAAATGGAGAAGTTTGACTGAATCAGACAGCCTTTTAACAAAATATTCTGAGAGAAATTAAAATGACAGAATGTATCTACGCAAGCATTCCCAGGGATGAGCTCAAACAGATCTTACAGACCCTGAGAGTACAGACCAAATGCATTTAGTATCAAGCAACGAATCACTCCACTTTGCAGCTTTTAAAAGGAAAACCAAAACCCTTAAAAGCGATTCTGAACACTTTGGGTCCAGTTCTGACATCTTCAAGATCACGTTGTTCTGTCTGGCTATTCTGTAACAAAGACTCCAAAATTTTTGCTTTCACCAGCTTTTCTTCCGCAGGTTCTCGTCAATGGAGATGTACCACGGAGCACCTGGGGAGCGATGAGTTTAAGCAGAATACAAGTACTCCAGTTCCACAGTTGTGATTGCATTTGTCAGGTTAGCGATTCCCTTGCTTATCAGATGTCATTACCCGTAAGAAGTTTTGCAGTGCGTCCTGTACAGTGGCTGTAGGAGGGGCTTCAAACAGAGCAGAAGCAGTCTTTTTTTCAAGCCATCCCAGGTGGGAAACCTGCAGAGACAGCAAGATGAAACTGTCAAACCCACTAGAGATGCAAAAGTACACAGACAAGGAACTATCCAGTTTCTTGTAGCTGGCTCATGCACCTGGGAGAAAGCCAAAGATCTTGGTAGTGTTGGCAGATTCTGGACGAGTGTCCAAGCCCGGCTACAGAATTAAACCTGATTTGCTTTTCCTTGTGCCGAGTCAGTTTTTGCAGTTCCATACATCAGCTGCCACATACATAACGCCAAAAGTAAGATTCGTCTCTACAACTGAATATTACAGGCATGCACAGTGTGGGTGGCCCAAAATCCCAAAGCGCCGTATTGCAACCACAGCAGTTCCTGGCAGTTCCCACCTATGCATCGGAGCAAACGCACATATGGAGGCCTTCCCTCTCCCAGCCTACATCTCGTACAGGAGCGTGTTCTCACCACACAAAGATCTCTTGAGAGAGGCAGGCTAAAGCCTTCCCACCAACAGATATTCACAGTCTGAGAGACAGGTAGTTGTTATAATTACTTCATGAAATCTTATTCTCCTGCTCGCAGCTCCTTTCTCTCTAATAAGAAACACCCTGAAATTTCAATGGGGGAAAGGATGCACAGGACGGTAACTTCTGATAATACCGTCTTTGTTTAATACTGTGTAATTCTTATAATGCAGAATAACAGAAGCACTAACATATTTCTACTTACATCTGGTTTTGTTTCAAAGCTTCAGCAGCTCTAAGCGCAGTAAGGTTGAGCAGAAAGTCCACAACAGAACAAAGAGCCAGGAGCTTCCGCTAGTTGAGCTCACTGCTCCTCTGTAATTGCCCGTGTCAATTATCTCAGCTACGATTTCTGCGGTGTGACTTCATTTTTGACAGCAGCAAAGCACTTTCAAATTGTATAAACTGAAAAGTAGATAGTTACTGCAAACTCTTATTTCTCTTTATAGGCACTAAATCTGATTTATGGTATTTGACTCCAAGCTTTTCCCTGTCAAGAAATGTAAAGAAGCCAGCACGCTGCTTCTAATACTTCCAATACTTTGTGTAGCAAGGGCAGAGGAAACACACGCAAAAGATTACACAGATATACTGTGTGCAGAAGCTCTTGCCAGCCCTGAAATGTCCTTGATCACATCCATATGTGCTGAAAGGATTGAAGGTAGTTTGTTTTTACTGAGTAAAGCACGGGGAACAGTAAGCTACTTTGCAGCCAGTGCTTTTCCTAATCCATTCTTTGCCATTTCACCTCCTATGCCACCTGCAGTGACTAAAAAACTGAGGCTGCAGCCCCAAACCCTTCAGAGCTCCAATTCAGAGCAGTTCAGAAATAACACTTTTAGTAAACAGCTTCCACCTGGGAAAGAGGTAAAAAACGGGAAAAATGAAGAGCAGAACAGTGGCAAGAAATAAATGAAACACCAAAAACCCCAGCAGCTTTTACTCTCTTGCACAGAGGTACACCAAGTACCTTTAAAGCCTTTTGTTGATTCCAGGACAAACGTATTACAATAGCAAGAGCAAATGACATCGCCAATAAGAAACCGCACTCTTCCTGCTTTTAAAAACTTCAGTGTGTCTTCAATACCACTAATCTTTCTCTACCTCCTTCTGGCCTTTGATCGTTAGCGCAGAGCAACGTGCTGGAAATGGGCTCGGCCAGCATTTGTCCCGATCACCAACTCAGTGTCTCTGTAGTCCCTCTCTTGCTATGAACTTACATGAACTCTTACTAAAAACCTGCACCATTTACAGTCTAGTGTACAGTCGAGTGGTAACGCCAGGATGAAGGTATACAGTTCAGGTTTAGTAAGAGGCAGACAGGAGATGGACTCCAAAGGCAGATGGACTGCCTAAGACTTCTCGATTACAGTTAAGAAAACAACTCAGATGGAAAGCTGAGAGATTCTGAATGACACTGCATCCTGGCAGACGATAGTTTCAATAGCACTTTTATAAAAGCACTGAGGTGCTACACGTTCAAGAACAAGAGCTTTTACATCATAAGAGGTTTCTGAATGCAATGCATTTATAGTATTCACCAGTGGAGTGTTTTTCTTGGCACTGTTTCAGGACTGAAATGAAGAGTTTCTAGATCCCTTGCAAGTGCAACTTCTAAACTACTTCTTCAAGCAACTAGGACATTTCCATACCTGTACTTTCTGATACAATATCTGAGTTCAACAACTAAAGAGTGCCCTCAGTCCTTATGGCTGGTGGCTTGAATCCACCTATCTTTCCTTCAAACAGGGAATTAAATTCCAAGGAGAGAGAATACAGCAGTAAGTAGTAATAAACTATCTTACCTGGTAACACCACCTGCCCAAAAGATAGTAAGACTTTGGATCCTCTGGTTTCAGTTCAATCGCTTTATCAATGTGTTCCTATGGAAAATCATCACCAACACACATTACATTTTTGTTATAAGCAAATACAATATCCACAAGAGCAGAGGAACAAATGTGGAAAGAGGAAAGGAAGAAGTCCACAATTAAATGTCAGTGATCAATACAATTACAGCTACAAAGAGATTCCAAATTTTCTTAAAATGGTTTCAGTGAACACAAAACCCCAGCATTTTATCAGCCTCAGAGACAATTACTACACACAAAAAAATTGAAGCTGCCCTTCATTTTATTCTACCACCTTTTCACAGCTTTGATGTAACCAACTTACTGGTCATGCCAACAGCTGATGAAATAGCTGATGAGATAATAATCATAGGTGGCCTGTTCTGTACTAACTGTTCCAGGTGCATCCTCTCACTCTGTAACATCCCTGCTGTGGGTGAAAGGCAAATAAAGGAATCTGAGGCAGATTAAATCCTCTTTGAAAAATAACTGCTTTGCATCTATGGGAGGGTGCAAGCATGCCCACAAGCAGTTACTGAAGAAGAGCTGACGCTGTATCTTATTACCATGTGGTAATTTCATGTTTCAAGTTCTCAGTCTCATCATTTACACACATACTGTTTGCAAGACTTTTCTTCTTTTTTCTGAGACTACAGTGTACAAAAGTACAGAGCCAGACCAGTCACCCTCATCACACGTCACTGGAGTCACCTTCCTCAGCCCAAACCACCCACTCATAGCATCTCTTTGAGACCTACCGCTTCCCTAACAAGAGCTGGAGCCAATTTTCTTAACTTACTACTATAGAAATAAGTATTGTTCAATATTTACACAAAAAAAAGCACGTTTTTTCTACTCACCTTAAAAACATATCCAGTTTGAATGCGCTTCTGAATACTCTCATGTTCTGATAACTGCCCACAAAGGATAGCGTACCTACACAGAGGAGACATCCACATGAAATCAAACAGCCAGTTTTAAATATACCAACAGAATGTAAGTGTATCTTCAGAAGGAAGATATATAAGGGCATTAAAGCTTCACAACTTACTAGGGAAAACAAGCACTACCGTACATCTTTTACAGGGAAGAGACATATGCAGTAAAAATTTAGTGCACAAGAAGGTATCAGCTTGAAGGATGTCAGCAAGTCAACAGAAGTCGTTTGACATGACACAAAAATTCACTGCACTGACGGCTGGAAAGCCTTCCTTCTACGCAAAACAGCAGCAGCGCACTTCTACACCCTAAATTTCTTTGCTCAGCAACGAAACTGTGTCAGAACACAGAGCAATGAAGAGCAAATGCCACTGCAGCGAGAGTCAGAACTACAAAAAGCTCTAATTAACTGAGGCGCGCAACGATCTTCCACGCGCAACACTCAATCTACAGCACAGCGGTTGTCTACTTCGAGGGAAAATACTGTGAAAACCTACCCGACATGGCCACCAAACTTCGGAAACAAAATAATAGGTTTTCAGTGTTGCAAGTGCAAAGCCATTTAGTTTTATCTAGTAAGAGATCATAAACTTTGACCCTGAGAAGCACAGTACCTAGCAAAATTATTTATTTCCTGAGCTGTGAAAGTTAAGACAGGTTAATTAGCCATGGATTTGCACCCTCCCATCTCACCTCCCTGCACCACAGCGGTTCAAGCCCCTTCCCTCCCTGCATTGCTTCCCAAGAAACAACAAATCGTAGAGGCATGCAAAGGCACCGCCGCTAAACAGAACACGCAAATTGAGGTTTCAGCCGCGCTGATTCCGTCTTTGACCTCTGCTATCCTGCTTAGGTGAGAGCTGTGGGAATGGAAGAGGCTTCCCCCCTCTTCCCTGAGTTTGGCTCAAAAAATAGTAGGTGGAACGGATGGACAAATCAATAACACAAGTTTTGTTCTTTCAAAAAATAAAGCTGAAAAGAAGAAAGATGCAAGTAAACCTCCCTTGAGATTTCTTTTACTACAGCCACATCCCAGTGTTGCTGGATACTCTGTCTCATCTCGCCACACGATATCCCAAAGCATCCCTGGTGATGGTTAACCACAGCAGATGTTCGTGCAGGAATTTGTCAGAAGACTTTTCAATCTCCAAGTACACTTTCTTCAGTGTCACGAAAAAACCCACAAAACATTTCCCACCTCATTGCTCTTGCCTGAACTAAATTTTCAATGTGTAAGTTACGATACAAAGAAGTTGTGTCTCCTGAATATTTACAGTTTTGTATCTCATTCCTTTAACATGTTAATTTTCTTGTGAAAAAACTCTGGTTCAGTTCCAAAATTCTTATTTTTCAGAACAATGGAAAAGATTACTAGATCAATGTCTTAATTGGGTAAAATCCTTTTCCCCCCAGCTGAAAAAGTTCACAGCTGCAATGCCATAATCTGTCACTTGCAGACGATGAAGTAAGTGGTTTTATGATCTTCCCCACTTTGTTTCACAACAAACATCAGCCTGTGCTAAATATCCCTAACCACAACATGACTAGGGTTTAGAAATACAAGCCAATAAAAGACTTATTTGCTAAGATCACAAGATAAAACATTCCTATACAATAAATCACGTAGTCTGTAGCCCTGTCTAATGTACACAAACTTGCCAGAATAGAGCTCCTGTAACCATATTGTTTAGGCTCCCGAATATGGGGGCAGGCATTAAATAGAATTAGGTCAAGTTCAAGGTTTTGCAACAAAACAGAGAAATACTGTGCCTTTTTAAAATGGAAGCTGAAGCACTGCATAACCTCCCTTTATACTACCCTGTCCTTCCCCAGGGAAAGCCTAACGAGCCCCTCCAAAGCAGCAGTAAATCCGATGGGACACTAAGCTAGTTCAGTCTGACCCCTCCACCAACAGTCATATAAATGCCAAGTGTTGCAATATGCAGCTGTCAAGAAATAAAAACACCAGATATTTTTTAACAGCCTGGTGAAATGTTACATAAAATCAGCAGTAAATAGTAGTCCTATCTATGTGTCATGAAATAAATTAAAAACTAAAAAAAAAAGGTAAGAGATGCCTGAACTGGTTTTTCACTGCAGCACCAGGAAAAAAGGACTCTACCTGACCCAGCCTTGCTGGTCTCGGCCCTTTGCATGGACCTTCCTTTTCGGCTCGTGCCTCGAGGTCCAGGGCCACCGGCCTGTCGGTGGTTTTCATATGCCAGACTTTGCAGTTCTGAGATTTTAGGCTCTGGAGGTCTTCAGATCCTGACTTCCCCTCCTCGCTCGGCAGCGCCAACACGGTTTTCTACTCCTCTCTCTTCTGCTTGTTTAGCTTGGCTTGTTGGAGCTATTTGGTGAAATGCCTCGGGATGAACGTCACAAGAGGCACTATCGAGTTGCAGGAGGACTGACTAGCAGTAATAGGATAGATTAAAAATAATGAGTTAGGGAAGGGGATTTTCATCTTCTGTAAACAATATGTAACCTCTGAAGCACTGTTCAGATCGATGTCTCAGCAGTTACCGAAACCTTATATGAAGATATTGCTCGACTAATTATTAACCAGAACTACTCATTACGCTGCTGACACTGGTCAAACTGCAAGTTCCCATAGGAACCTCAGCTCAGGAAGGATTTCCCCATTTATTAGAAAGTAAACTCTGTGGAAGCAGACACTACCAGATGAGAGACCGTCTGTTCTTCCAGCTTAAACCCCCAAGCTCAGAAGACGCAGCTTTGAAGAAACTTCATTTTCGATGCTGCACTCTGGCTGACTCCCAGCCCCTGAACACCAAGCGCACAGCCTTGCGCAGCCCAGCGCCTCCAGCTCCGTGGCCAGCGTGGTTTGCCAACCCCAACGCAGCTCTTATCTCTTTTGCCCCTTTCAACGACTCGCTGGCCGAGCGTGCCCAGGCTCCTTTCTGCATAAGACAATCAGTAAACGAAAAAGAAACAGTGAGGCAAAGGGAAATAAGAGGAGAAGGGGAAAGAAGAGGGGAGAAGCAGCTATTTTGCAGCTAACTGATAAAAGTGAAATAGAGTGTTTTATATTGCCAAAGAGGAGTCAAACATCAAAGTCTGACCACTGACAACAGCATGAAGACATAAAAGTCCCTTCCCTTTACTGACATCAAAATTTGCTTCATATGTATTTAACTAATCTTTCATTGCAACACCCAACAAATTAATTACCTAGAATACATTCCTATTCAATCAGCATTAGCCATGAACTGAATATATCAAGGCTTGCCAGTAAAAATTGTAAACATTGGTCAGTGCCATTCAAGCCGCATGGCTAGTAAATCAAGAGAGAGGTTTTATCACACACAGACAAGGAGGTAAAAATCCTTGTCTGAGCTCAACTTTCAGGTACCAGAGTCAGCTAAAAGCTAGAAGAATAAACCCCTTTCTAATGAAGTAAATAATTCGGAGAAACAGAGCTCCAAAATATACATCTTGATAAAGAATTTAGAAGTTTTCCCAATATTTTATGAGTATTACTAGTTTTTCACCTTCCTGTCCACTGGGCAGATATGTTAGCCTCTTCACTTGAGTAAGGGAAGGAGACAGATACTTAGCATGCAGGTATTTAGACTGCAATGAAACACACCAAAAATGAAAATAATCATTAATTTAGGAATTAGTACCTTGGAAGAGACAGTAGAATTCTCAGTGACTTAACCTGAAATTAATGACCAGTTAGTCATAAAGAGCTTGGGAAAAAAGCTTTGGCTTTTCTAAGGGGAGATGAGATGGAAGGAAGAAAGGAGGAAGGCAGCGCAATAAATCATGTTCTGGATTAAAGCAACACTAATTTTTTACTGTCACTGTCTCCATTTTCCATGGGGATTAAAATTTTAAACATGTATTTTCACACTAAGGGATCACATCAAAAACCAAAGTGATGAACAGTGGCTTCATCCCTGTTCTGACTCACAAAAATACTCACAGCTGCTCTTAATTGTAGAAAAAATAATCAAGTATGTATACAGGAACGCTTTTCAGGATGCTTTCCACCACCCCTTTAATAACATTTCATTAAATAAATTCTGAAAATTGGCCACTGCCCAAAGAATTTTGAGACATCGCACGTTTTAGCCTTTGAATGATCCAGACAGCTCACCATATGCATGCTAGTCACAACTTTTTGAAGAGTTAACAGGTAAAGATGAAGTCCACTTCGCATGCACATGTAATTCTATAGCACATGTAATTCTATAGCTGTAATTAATGTAATTCATTATTTATTATTCAATAATTACACGTAATTCACGTAATTCTGCCAGCCTTCGCAGCCTCATACTCAATGAGCCACCCTAGATGTTCTGGATAAATTAAATGCTACCTGCAACGTTGCTAGAGCCACAACCTGAACCACTGTCCTAAGAGCACAGATCTTCTTGGGTAAATCATTTTAAGACCCTATCCTTAAAATTAAAAGCCAAGTCCTGCAAAAGAAAATAGCGTGTGAAAGACTTTGCAGCAGTTCCTCCTCTGACATCTTGCTGCGGACTGTACCCTTTCAGGAAAAGATTGGCTTCTGCTTCCTACACCGCAGGAACGGAGTTGGTCTTACACTGTCATTAAGGCTTCGACAGATCACAAGCCATCTAAGCTACAGGTATTACATGGAAAAAGGTGTCAACAGAAATATTCCAGAAGGCAGCCCTTGGGTTTGCCTGGCATCACTCCGACCGAGGTCACTAAACGTCAAACCTGCACGGTTTGCTTGAACTGCCCGTTATTGAGATGAGGAGTTATTCTGAAGAAACCAAACCTGCAATACTTACCAAAATATTACTTTTTCCTGGCACACCATTTGATGAAGCCTGACAGTATTTTGTTACGTGAGAGCAGCTGTGCTGGATCAAACCAGAGGTCACCCTGACCCACTACCCTCTTTCTGCGTGCACTGCTGGAAGCAGCTTAAAACCGGGGAAGGTACAGAGCCATCGTTTCCCATTACGCTATTCCCTCCCTCCAGCGCCTTAGCAAAGTTTCAACTTTCACCACAGCCAATTGCTCTTAGCTCCACAGCTCCTTTTTTTTTCCTGGATATTTAGTATCCTACTGTTTCCTCATCAAGTAAAAATTTTCCCAAAGTTTTTAATTGCATGTATTAATCTTCACTTACTGCTCTAAAACTGTAAATGATGGTGCTGTAAATTGCTAGAGCTCTTGCATTTCATGTCAGACTGTCATCTAGCAATGGCTAGTTCAAGGAGAGCCATTTATCTTTTACATACATCTTACTCAAGGGAGCAGGACCTCGCAGATTTAACTAGCATACACAATTATTTGGAAATGCCATTATTTTTTTTTTTTAAATGATTATTCCTCTTTTCACCCCTGACATTTCCCAGACAGACTGGTTTGGGAATACCGTGGAGGCAAGACTCCTAGCTTTACATAAGCAAAGTAAACAGAATACAATTTGCACAACTTGGGCTTGAGCCACACGTATTCCCTTAAAAAGAAAAGAAGACAAAACCCAGCAAAAAAGCAAACCACGCAGCAGCAGAGGTCTTTGAGGCTGAAGACTGGTAGGATGGGAGAATACACAACTTCAGTACGGAAGCCGACGGTCTATGGGAGAATCCATCACACTCCAAACGATGATGGTGTCGAGACTAATTACGGGAAAACTGAAAACCACCACCTAGTATGGAAACACACAACACTTGCAGGGACTGTCTTACAAATGTGCCTTGGAAACCAACAGACCTTTAAATAACTGGGCTTTCAGCTGCTCCCATTCACCCCGAAGCCAAGCATCAGCAAGGAGAGCAAACCTACAGAGATGTGTTGTGACTCGGCACAACCAACTGTAAATCCTAAAGCACCTGAGAGAGCGCTTCCAGCTCCTGGGGCTGGTTACACAGCTAGTCCTTCACGGTGACGTTTGGAGCTGGCTCCAAGTTCAGAGAATATTCTTTCTTTCCTTCTCTAGCTGTTGTACCGGCCAGGTAAAACCAAGCAGAGGAGCGGTGCCCGGTGAGCGAGTTCTCTGCTGCCAGAGAAAGACCCCACAGGTATATCAGAAGACGACGGCTGTAGGCAATGACACTTTGAATCCTGCAGCCAGGGCACTGGTTTGAAGTCAAGGATCATACCCAGTCTTGAACTGGGAAATTATTAATGAACTCCAGATTTCTTGCCTGTTGGGAAATATGGCACCCAGAAGCAACGTGGCTGAACCATGCTCCATAGATTGGGCTTCCCCCTGAGCCTACACATTTGGTGTACGCGGATTTCCCATTGCAGGAAAGTAAGGAGGCATAGACTATGAAGACTTAAGGAGGCGGCACAAACTACTGACTATAAAGACTCTACCTGCATGGAAGAGTTCATAAAGTCAAAATGAACTATGAACAAACATGATTTAGAATGGGGAAAAAAAAAGATAACTCTGAAACAATTTTTTAACTCTTATATGCTGACAACTACACCCTTCAGTTAGATCCTGAGAGATTAACTGAGGATAACGGTGGCAAAAGATGACAGATTTTGAACAAGATAGCCCGTATCCTGAGTACCTGTCGTCATTATAATGTCAAATGTCTGCAAAACGAAAGGTGTTGACACTGGCAAACAGGACGAACGCAAGACCACCCACACAAACTCCATTTATTTTCTCTGAAGTGAAAAGTGGCAGGCACGTAGATAAGAACGTAAGAAAGGGAAAGCACGTAACACCACTTCCTCGGAATAGTCACCCAGCCTCCATTTGGTCAGGTATTGTCTGAATTTTTCCTCCAAGCGATCGTCTGAATTTTTCTTTCCATGCCTCCTTGCTTTTTGAACCCCGTGGGCTTTCAGTAGCCACCACAACTGGGGGCATGGCACTCTGCAGCTTGAATGTGTGCATGATATAAAACACTTCTTTGGTTTGAGTCTGATATAAAACACTTCTTTTGGTTTGAGCCTGATGCTTAGCAACTTTATTTGAAGCCATCTAGTTCTTGTTTTGGAAGAAAGTGTCCTCACTTCACCCTCTCCATGCCACTTGAAGTACAGGTAAGTTACATTCCTCTCAGTCACCTTTCTTCCAGCCTGACAAGTCCTAAATCTCTTAACTAATTCCATTTACAAAAGCTGTTCTGTGCCTTTCATCTCCCTTGTCACACACCTCTGAGAACGCTGGAGGTTTACAATACAAGGCGAGGATAGATTTGCATAGTTTTTAAAGAGATTATGTTCATCATATTCCCATTTCAGACAAGTATAACTCCCCTGTCTTCAAGTGAAAAATTATCCATCACAGTCCACCCTAAGCTGTAGGTGTAAAGATCTGTAAAACCAAATAGTCCACAGATACTCACCTAAACAACTTTTTAATCACTTGAACATGACACTGAGACTACTTAAGCACTTACTGTTTTAGTTGCAGACCATCAGCTCTGGTGAAACAACTAATCTGACAGCCTTCTGCATGTCAATTCCCTTTACCAAGTTTTAAAGCTGCATAATGCTAAATAAGTTGACTAATATATGGCTTAAAAAAAAGAGACATATGCACACACACTTCCTAAGTCACACACTTGTGTCTGCAGGTTGTTTTCTAGTTTTGGTTTTTTTGTTGTTGTTGTGGTGGTGGTGTTTGGTTTTTTTTTACTAGTATAATTATTTTAGTTGCATGTGTGAACTTTTTTCTCAAGACACCACAATTAAACTGTGTATCTCCTAATCTAGAGACTGGTATATCGATTTTAACTGCAGGTATGTACACATGTATGCACGGTCAGAAAGTGTGTGTGTGGGGAATCTCATTTCTTAAAATTCCCATAGACGTGCTCCAAACCTTTTATCTTTAAGTAGTTGTCCTCCATCACATGCTTGCACAACTTGGTGGAAAAAGTAACAGAACAGTAGCTCTAGCTGAAGTGATATGGCAACTGGGGGCAAAACTATGCAAAAAGCTCTCTGTAGGCTTCTTGTGACTGCTCTGGATGACAGCTTGGGAATGACTTCAGTGTTACTTACACAACTGCAGGAGACCTCATATGAGTTTCACTCATTAGTAGAATCCACAAGAGCCATGGTTATAGCAATACAAACATTATCCCATTGCCATCCAAACGGGCATCCCAAATGCCCAGATATTTGTGTGAAGGTCTCCACTATTTTAATCAAAAACAACTTTAATTTTTCAAATTGAGACAATACTGTATTTTTTTTAATTTTTGTTACTTATTGCACAGTCAAGGCAGATTATGGCTCATGTCTGCCAAGTAACAAACTTCTCACCTTTGCTCTAGTGGAACCAACAAGAACACACAACTGGAGCACTCCTGTCCCTCTGCAAAAGCAGCCAAAGCCTGCTACACAAGCAAAGCCTCACCCTTTCCAAGGACAATCAGCTCCACAAAGACTACTTTCTTTGACCAAGATATACTAAGCTGAAAGCAAGAGCCCAACATACACAAATGAGTAATTCCTATACTCCCTTAAGGGCTTGAGGCAGAACATCACTTAATATAGTATCTTAACTTGGACGAGAGAAAAGTGCAACCCTAGGAATCTCAGGATGAATTCAGATGATAACGATCACTTCCAGTGATGATGAATTCACTTCCAGTTACAGAGAGAAAATCTGCTCAGACACTTGGTGTTGTCTTTAATTTCTGTGCTTCGCACCAGCCACTATCAATGAATTGTTCATGGTTAACGCAGTCCCAATGTCTTAGCAACAGGTGGGATGCAGAAGTTTCTAGCAACTTTAATTCTCAGTCTTGCAAAGAAGAGAGGCAAGAACAAAACATCAAAAAATCTACATCTTCTGCTTTTAGAGAAGCGAACAAGGACAAAAAGACAGACTGATGTATATTAAGTTTCAGGATAGCTAGCATCCTTCTTGTGAAATTCCTGTAAGCAAGCAAAGGAAACATGGTATAGCTGTAACTGGTATAAAGTTGATTTGCAGTTCATTGAAGGGTCAACGTGGGAGGTTCATCGCTCAAGGTCCAGCTAATCTGTTTTGAAAAGTACCCATCAGAAAGAACATGACCTTGTTTTGGAGAGAATAAATTACTCAAGTCTCCTTTACCCTGATTTTTCCACAATTAACTGTCCTTTGAAGATTACTGTGAACGAATGGCCATTGAATGGAGGGGTAAATAAATCTCCTGACAACAACACTGATCCTATTAAATAACTCCATTAAGTTGGGTAACATAGTAGAGATTAAATTTAAACAGGCTGCAGACTGGCATATGCTAGAAGATTCAACAATTAATGGGGAGGTGGCTGCAGAGAATCAAATTTAAAGGTTACAGTACATCGTAAGGAGCCCGAGGCAATAATGATTCTGTACCAGCAAGCCTCAGCTAAGGCACTATACACATTTTTTGAGTAATAAATTAAAAAGAAGAAAAAAAAAAAGGAAGAGCTGGACAGAGTCCATAAGACAACAATGAGAACAAGAGGTTTGCAGAACACCACCACACTAAAAGGTTGTGACAAGTAGGTCTGCTTTCTTTCAAAGCACTGGATGAATACAACAACTATTGTATTCTCTCACAAATCGTTCCTCATGTTAAACTTTTTTTCCATGTCTAGACAGGACAGAAGTAGAAACAAAGCTTAGGTCGATATCAGGAAAATTCCATGTAGTTATATATATATTTTAATATATATATTATATTCATATCATTAAACACACTGCTTGATAAAACAGGAGAAAGGGGAGAGAAGGGGAGAGGACAAGCCCCATCACTAGAAGATTTTAGGGATCAGGGACAGTTGCGGTATACCTGGCATGCACCATTGCAAGATGAGTGAGGTGACTTCCCAGAGGTCCCTCCCAACTCTGTGTTCTTGATCCTTTAAACACCAGAAACCAAACACTTTTCTGGATCGGTGCTCTGTTTCGTGCTTAATTAACTTTCCTATGAATATACTCAGGTTCCAAGGAGACCTGGCAAATTACGTTAAGTTACATGTTAGCTAATAAGGAGTTTACTGAGGCACGTGGCTAAAACCGAAGTTAATTTTCATTAGTGATTTAAGTCAAAATTCAAATGACTGCCACAGAAAAGAAAGGCTGAAATATCCCCTTCTCTGCCTGCACTGAAATATATCTTTTCTTGATCCTCAAAAAATTAAAATCTTCATTAGCTACATCAACTGGGACACAAAATGTGTCTTGAATTTTGTTCAATTTCTGTGTTGGTTTTATCTGCTGAAGATCTCCAGTCTGCCTCAGGAGGTGGTAGGAAAGGACCATATACATTCTCTTCATAGAACAAAATGTATGCACCCCCAGTAACTCTGAAGATACAAACGGTATTTATTGCGTAGAACATACACAATGGCTTTAAACTGGAAGAGGGAAGATTTAGATTAGATCTAAGGAAGAAATTCTTCCCGGTGAGGGTGATTTGCCAGTGGCAGAGGTTGCCCAGAGAAGCTGTGGCTGCCCCATCCCTGGAAGTGTTCAAGGCCAGGTTGGATGCGGCTTTGAGCAATGTGGTCTGGTGATAGGTGTCCCTGCCCGTGGCAGGGGAGTTGGAATGAGATGGTCTTCAAGGTCCCTTCCAACCAAACCATTCTATGATTCTGTGAACACACAATTTTTATGGAGTGACCTCATGCTTATTTAAACCTCTGGTTTTACTCAGAAGACTTGCAGTTTCAGCTGTCCTCCCAAAAGCTACCAGCAAAGAGCCTGGACATACCTGGGCAAGATGTTCAAACTGTAACAAAAAGACTGCAGGAACTACTAATGCTTTCCATGAAGGTGTCACCTGCATCAACACTCGCGAGAAGAGCTGCAAAATGAAGTCTTTTGTAGCGCACGAGTTGTTTTTCACCTTTGTAGCATTATTGCCTGTACTATCAGAGCTTTCTGCTGACATACTCATACTCTTAAGATCTCGGTTCTCAGAACTTCTCTTTTCTTTATGCCTAACAAATAAAAAGCAACCCACAGACTGTAAATGTCAAGTTACTTCACTATTTTCAAGAGGAGGGAATATCGATCCCTGCTGAGATTCCTTTTGTCCCTGCTCATACTTCTCAGTACTTTCTCTTGGTTTCTCTCCAGCATTCCCACTCTCAGAGCCTCCGCGGCTCGGGAGATGGAGATGTTTCAGGGTACCAACATCCCTGACAAAGGGAGGGTCCCTCCCAAGTCAGGGGGATGCTATCGGGCAGCTCTAGCTGCATACTATTTTTCCTCCTCCAAGTTCTGAAACATCTAACGCCTATTCCTATTTGCTATAGTTGCTTCTGCCCCTAATCTACATTGTCAGTAACGTCCCTGATTAATTCACCCATGAACAGAAAATGCTCAGCTCATAAATCCAGACATAGCTCAAAATTGGCCAGATCTGGGCAGTAATCCATGAAGAGTTAAATTCTGAAATACTGCCAGTTGTTAAAATTAAAGCTATCTTCAAGTCATATCCGGAATACTGTCACTTTTCAAGAAACTGGTATCTACCCACGGACGGCCAGATGTACCACCAGAATTTAAAAGGGCTGGTACACAATTCAGTGGCTATGAAGTGTGCAAGATGCTCCACCATAGTGACAGACTCTTTTGAGGAGAAGGGCACATTTTGGAGGCTCATCCAACCCAAGAACATATCCTCCTCCCGCTTCTCTATAACATACATAATATCTCCAAGAGAGCCAAAGCTTATTATTTCTTCTGCAATGACAGTTCTCAGCAGCCAGAAAATAGCATTTAGTTTCCAATGTGAAATACTCGACTCAAACAAAAGCTGCTAATAAAGCACCTGCAGTTTTTTTCCCAGATGGACCTCTGAAACGCCTCGCTGCTCTGGTTGCACTTCCAGTATTTCTTTTAACAACAGGAGTGGAAGCCAAGGCAAACACACAGCTCGCCGTCCCTTCCTGAGCCCTAAAGCTGCTGTTACGTGCTTGCAGTCATGCTGCAAACAAACAGCCACACTGAAACGGACAGGGGATTCTAACACGGCCACAATTGTTTCTCTCGCTTCATTTGTGAGGATGTCATATATTCATGGCTAGGCAGCAAACCACAGGGGTTTGTGCAACGATCGATGCCTCTTTCATCCAGCCCCAAAAGCAAGCAAGAACAGACTTACAAACTTGTTCCATCCTCCTATTCATGAGCTGAAATCAGCTAAGGCAGCAATCGATTTAGTTGGATGTAATACCTCTCCGTTCAGAGATCTTTTACAATTAAAGCAGAGAATGACTTTGCTATCCTTATCAAAAGTAAGAGCCAGGTAATTGTAAGACAGGAGTATATAGGCATTAAGAGCACTTGGTATATCAGCCAGCCTACAATACACAAATCTATTCTAAAGGTACTAAATACATCGAATGCCCAACACAACTCTCACACGTTTCTACATTCCTAAGTGGTGCCTAGAAGGAAAGCACAGCCAGAGATCAGTCCCCCTGCACAAAGGCTGACTTGTCTGCACAGCCCTGATCAAATCCCAGTGCTGTTCTGACCAGCTCTGCGGAGATGGCTCTCTTGGGACCAGCTGACTTCCAAGGGCAAGCGACTACAATAACAGCTTTGTACCAAATCTAATGTCAAGAAGACCCAAGAGATCCATGAAAGGACTCTCCTTCATATTTGGGCAGATCCCAAAGCCAGTCCAGACATAGTCCCAGACACTTACTGCTTTCTCTATCATTCTTGACAAACCACTTACTATCATGCTGCCAAAGCCTTCAAACCATCCAGCCACAAAACGCTCCGAAGTTGCAGCCCGTCACGCTCCACTCAGTCCTGCCTTTGCCAGCACTCAGAAATCCCTTCTCGTTCACAAAGTTATTTTTTTTTTGTTTGTTGCTTTAAAACGTCAGTCATTACTGCAATAACTATGAGGCACTGAGAGAGGGAGAGAAAAGTTTTACTTGCAACGATGACTGTATGCTAAGTATCTTCTGTCTTGCTTGGCAAGCACCACACCTTTAAGACAATAAAACAGGGAGTGATTTGTGCAACAGAAGCAAATAGTACAATATAGAGAATAACAAATAAGTACCGAAAACCAACACAACTGCATCTTAAGTAATCCATAAACATTAAGTGGTAATTGATAAAATAGAAAATTATGGTCAACATGAAATAATGCACACAGGAAAAAAATGCAGCCCTAATATACCTACAGAATCACAGGCTTCACACTGCCCATATCACTGGGAATATTTCTAATAAAATGTCCATTCAGTATGTTGCGGAAAAGAAAGACAATGTTGACTACTGCATATGGAAGTAAGAATGAAAAGGATCACCACGTTAGTATTACACAAATCCACGCTGCTCCCACAACTTGTGTTCTGCAGTGAATTCCTGTAATTTTGTCTGAAAAAAGACATGGTAGAAAGAGAATAATATGGGAAAGACAACATGGATGATGAGAGATAATAAAATGATTCCCTAAGAAAAGAAGTAATAATAGATTAGGACTCTTCAGCAAGGGAAACAGATACTAAAGCGAGAAATACAAGAGAATAAAACTGTCATTTACAAAGGAAGTGTGAATAATCATTCTCTGTTCACTTCTTCATAAACCAAGTGCTTGGCCATCAAATCAAAACCAAAACTGCTTCAAAACCCCTATGGGCAATTTCAAAGAGAGCAGGCAGGTTTTCTTCTACCCAGAGCATGTTCCATTATGGGATCTATACCAGAGGGCGGTATGGAAACGGCCGAACACAGCAGCTGAACTAAGATGGCACAAACTGACAGAGGACAGCTCCATCATGGGCTATGAACTCACCGCCACACTTCTCCCTCCTGGAGGTAAGGACGGCCCACTGAAGGGAAGTGATCCTTC
Organism: Cariama cristata; assembly: GCF_000690535.1. Taxonomy (NCBI): domain Eukaryota; kingdom Metazoa; phylum Chordata; class Aves; order Cariamiformes; family Cariamidae; genus Cariama; species Cariama cristata. Next base: position 12,486 of record NW_009638210.1, on the reverse strand, counting down.
TAGTCTTTCAATAATTTTTAATTTTCCTAAACGTGGCTACCGCAGACAGCATGCTGAACTAAATGTAATTCTGAGCAATGTGCCCATTACTTGAGTAAAGGGAAAACAACCTATAATGTCTTTTGGAACTATGTTTTATCCTACATTTTTCATATATATGTACCTTTTCGTGTATTAAGCATCATTTAATGAGCAATAATTTTTTTCTCAGCGTAAATTCAATTAGCACAAAAAAAGACTGCAATTAAAACAGCTTGCGACCATCCCAAGACCCACACAGAGCTGGAAAGGGAATAATTTCCTGTTCTACACATGGTTGAAAATAATTATTTCTGTGACTGATAAAGGTAGTTACACATTCATTTCCATTAAATCCCATGCCTCCCACACGCTGCTATGCTATTTCCTTTCTCCCGCTGCCCGTTCTGCAGCTGCTATCTCGAACTCAGCGCAGGATGTCGACGTGCAGAAGCCTCAGCCCTGTTTGGAAGCGAGACAGGTCTAACAGGACAAGAATTGTCCCCTCTCTCACCAAAACCGCTGTGGGAAGAGGTGGGCACAGGTTGTAACAGTGGCACCGAGAAGATCTCACCTCAAAAGGCCTGAGATTCTCTGCCGCAGACACAGGACCAAACACCGCAGCCCAGCCGTGACTGCTGCACGCTACCAACGCTGCACCACCAGGCTGAGCTATCAGTATCACACACCCTGAACTGGAACCTTGCTTTGTACCATACCAAACCATCCAGTATCAGAGTGGCTTACAAACTTTAAGACTCAACCTGGCAACTAAAAACCCATTCCTTCAAGATGTTAAGCCAGCAGACAACGTCGAACACCATAATCTGCAAGAAATTAGTCACATTGTCTGTCCCAATATTCTTCCTTCATACCAAAGCTTTAATTGAGAACAGCAATTCGTTACTAAGAGCTAAAATACACAGTCTTTTCAAGACAATAAAGGCATCTATTTAGACGCCAGCAGTCCAAACTGATCCTCCAAATAAATTCATTCATCTCAGAAGAGCACAGATCTTGTTTGGTAAAGACATTCAGCATCCTGCTTTCTCAATAATTTCCATTAAAAATAAAACTTCTCTTTTAGTCTATTTTACATCATGTCAGTCCTTCACAGTAACTGCTGATGAACACTGTTCATCAAGGCACTCACCAGAATACCAGAAAAGCATATTCCCTTACCTCTACAAATATCTGTACCACTCTACAAACTCTCTTTTGGTGTATTTTTAAAAAGGAGAGCAATCCTTCCAGTCCCATACACGAGCTGCAGCCAAAGCCTGTTCATGCAGGCTGCTGAAGAGAGCAAGGTACCTTCCCTCCCACCCACCTCCTTACTGAAATCCTAACCAGCTGCAGCATTTATACAAACATAGAACACCTGGCTTGGCTAAACTGCAGATCATTTCATCTTTTGTCATGAAAAAAAATTACAAAATATCTTTGTACAAAAAAAAAAAAGAGCCGTATGCTGCTGCCTCACTCCATTTCAAAGCCAGAGCGCTTTGCAGAGTGACAAGCAGCATCCATGAGCAGAATACAGCAGTGCCAAACCAGAAGACACTCTCCAGAAGGCTAGAAAAGGCTGTCTGATAAGCACGTTTCCCCTTACTCCAGAATTAAGATGAATACAAGAACATTGGCACAGCACTAAGCCCACGCTCACAATAGCTGATTGAGGCAAACATTACCACCTCTTGACATAAAGCAAGCATCTCTGCCCAGCACAGCATTATCGAAATGTCAGTAACAGAATAAAAAACAACCATTAAAGGAACACAAAGGAAAAACCTCATTCATATTTAATATGTAACTCTTAAGACTTTGCCCCCACAGCTGTGCAGCTGGCTGCGAGCTGGGCTTTGAAGGATATACTCATTACTCTACAGGGGGCTGAAAAGGGGCCAAAGGAAACAAGGACTCGTGAAAGAAAATAAAGAGAGCCTCACCAGATTGAGCTCTCAAACTCAGGAACTAGCTTTCTGCAAGTCATCTGCGTGAAACATACTCTTTGGCAGCCCATCTACACCCTGCACAGCTCAGGGCGCTCCGGTATGCATTTTCCCAGGGTCTGCACAATCAAAAGCGTCGCCGACGGAGTTCAGCTCATTTCTGTGCCGAGATGCTTGCAGCATCGCGCCCAGGCACACACACGGGCCCAAACGCCAGCTGCGGAGCAAATTCCTGTCTGCCACTTTCAGAAGGGGAAATCGCACCATTCCCAGGAAAGCTTCTAAACAAACTTTCCTTCGCTTCACCTTTTCAAAATATCTGCACTTAAGCTACGAGTAGCCCAAAGAATACGCAGTTTAGTCTGCTCATTTTAGCCTGGCAAACACCAAATGGAGCTCATTGTACTTACTCATCTCAAACTCATTTTGCCAATACCTCGTTTGTCCAAGTCTCGTCTGGAAGCTCATCTTTCACCACCACCACCACCACCAAAGTTCATCCACTTGTTAGGGGCAGACTGACAAAAGCCTTGCTACAATCTGCTCTTAGTACCCAAAGAAGTTCATTATTCTATTTGGGAGCTTTTGCTCAAGAACTCCTCTGGCCATCTCATCTCAGAGAGAAATTCATAATTAAATTGGCATATGTAAAGCAAAGTTTAATACTATAATCACAACCAAACCTACCGTCTGTCAAGCCATTACTTCTGCCACTTAACTAAAGCGGTTAAAAATTGCTTTCTTCAGAAAATAACATCAACATCAATGTAGTATACTCCAAGTAAGATTAAATAAGCTTTTTTAAAATTTTTGTTTTAGTTTTTAAATGCAGTTCAGCTCACAAGAATCTCCAAGTCCTTTTCCTATGCTTCTTAAAGTCATGAAGTAATGACTTACATACCATTGATGGCACTCAGCACTTTGATCCCATTTCTGTAAGGCAATTTCTATCTCTTCTTTCCCTGCAAACAAGTGGTCAGAGGTAAGAAATTCAGCCGCTTTCTCTCTTAACTTCTTTCTCTGAAGCTGTTAGACTACAGTAACAGAATGGTATAAAAATCATGTATTCGTTAACTTTAGAATACATTCGACTTGAAAATGTCCTGTAAATAATTTCATAGCTTTGCAGTGATGTGGAACATCCAAGCCGCTCAAAGAGGTCACGCAACTTTGTAGTACACTAGCAAGTTGTGTTGACTTGTCAACATGGTTTCACCTCATTTGGAAGTACAGTTATAGGTAACGAAAACATTTTCCACACCATGTTAAGGAAAGTTAATTAGAGCTTTCAGTGGTTTTGTTCTGATGCATTTCACAGCCTCAGATCTAGGACCTGCCCCACCTCCCCCTCTCTCCTCCAAGAACCTGCGGTCTGAAAAAGCTGAAAACTAAACACCTATTGAAGGCTACAAGGACTATCAAAATAAAACTTCATGTTTTAAATGGCTACACTGATTTCCAGAAAAGAATAATACTATAACTATCGAATACAATTAACTAACTATACCTAGTTATGTGCATAATAGACAGGACAGAAATTCTTCAGAATAGTATCTTTTGTCGCATGTCTTAAGTGTAACAAAGATGATTTTTTTGTTTTATTCTGACCCACCTACAATCTTGCAAACAAACCACATTCCAGATAGTGAAGAAGAATGAGGCAATGAAATGAAACTGATTCCTCTAATAAACACACATTTAAAAATGTATTTCTTTTTTATATCTGCACGTTAGCAACACAAAAAATTGAATATGTTACAGCAAGAACTTATTTATCTTAATATCACACAGGATATGGATGACAGGTTTGAGAAACGAATTTTTATACCCTTAACTATTCCTTGGTCTATGTATACTGTCTTTCAGAGAGCAAAAATTTTAAATACATAGCACCACACTACTGCTAGTTAATCACCTAAAAAAATAGATTACAAGGAAAAAAAAGAATCCACCACATTGTTTGCAAGTGTAGGGTTTATAAATCCGAAGTGTAATGTCAGCTTTGAACATCCCCCTTCCATTGCCTCAAACACACAACTCCTTACCATCAGATGCGTACGATCTCTTCTCATCTGTGTCTTCTGTGATTTCACACATATCACTATACGCTCGGGCCAGGCGCCAAAGAAAGTCTTTCTGGTCTGCATACTGCAGTAAAAACTTAAATGTTATATACACCAAGACCAATTCTGCCATTGACAAAGAGCATGAGAAAGAAAAATCAAGTGGGGGCATATACTAGAAGTCGCACAGACATTTTTCGAAACCTTAAAAGGCCCCAACGCTACAAGAACTGAAGCAGAACCACAAAAGAGCAAACTGGATGGCCAAATTTAGAATTAAGCTTACAAGGCTACACTACTCGTACGGGTCTAATTGTTGCTGCCTTCTACCAAGGAACCCCTCGACTTCAAAGGCCATATTGGGGTCAGTTCTTCAGCACTCTCTGCTAACCCCAAACCACTAGAAAAAAAAAAATCATCCTAAACCTCACCACTTCATTAAAATTCACAAATTGAATTTTACTTTTTTGATGCTTCAGCCCGCATTCAAAGAGTATCACATCCTGCCTCATTCTTAAACCCGGGACAGTACTGTAGGTGTACTGCTACATTTGAAGAGGATATGTTCTGACAAACTCAAACTTACTTAAAAAAAATTTTAAAAAGCAGAAAATTCAAACATAACCACCTAACAGTCTGATTTCTTTTGCAACAGTACTGTAAACAAAAGAAAGAGGAAGAATCACCAGAAAGAAGCATGTAAGAGAATTCCAGGCCTGTCCCACCTCCCTGGTGGGAAAGAAAAAACCCAATCTACTTCAAATTAGAACTGATCAAGTTTTCCTCCTGTTCTTCCTGGAAATACAGACGCCCAAAAGGTTTCGCTCTTTACAAGGCTGGCCACCCAAAACGCTCTCTCTGCACACCTGCATCAACTGCTGCGGGCCACCACCACGCAGCAACGCAAGCTGCCGTCCCGGGGGGATCCCCTGCGTGCGGCCGGAGGTATAAGCTCGCTATCTGCAACAGCTGGAGTAAAGCTATCGCTGCCCCTTACTGTTTCCACACCCCAACGGCAGCCCTGGCGTTCACTGAATCAGGGGATCAATTCACATCGCCTCTATGATATAAAAAGACACATTCTTTACAGTGGCAAAACACCTGCACCATCCAGGTTTTTAATCTTGTTAACTAATATACACGTAAGTGTTGCCTAACCCTTCTGTTTGAACATGCAACTTCTGTATTTCACGAACCACCACGCAAGTGCACTGGGCAGTCCTCGGAAAGACCAAGTTTCCTGAATATAGATCGAGCCGTTGCATGTGCAATGAGGTAAATATTCTCAAAATGTTCGCTGAGTTTACTGTATACACACGGTACTGTTATTTTACACATGTACAGTGTGTTCACTCAGGGAAAGTGATGACATGATGAGACACAGAGTTCCAAGGCAGAAAGCGACTGGGAACCGGCTGCTGCTGTAGCCTGAACAATTTTGGCCTCCAGCCTGCTCCCAAGCTGCTCCTGAGGAAGGGGCCACTGGAAGCCGGCCCAGTTGTTGTGTAGGACCTGGACCCTGCTAAGATATGCAATTTCCTCTTTCCCAGCTATTTAGCTGAAAACACAAATCACTGCTGGAAAATATAAAAAGGCAACCTTTACCACCAGTTTATTATTCAGCAGCAGCTGGAATCCCTCTCTCTTCTCCTGCTCATCTCCGTTGTGCAAGCGGTCAGCCTGCTGCAGTAGCTGACCCAGTCCTTCCTCTAGCGAGGGATCTAAGATTAAATGCGTTTCATCCTCATTGACGAGATCCAGGGAATCCCGTCGCACCGTTCTCACTGTTTCACAGCTCACTTCATCTTCCCCTTCTTCGCTTTCTCTCTCGGACTCTCGGTCATAATCAGACTCAGCGTTAGCTGTGGTGTACCTTTGAGAAAAAACAAAACACAACGCAAAATTATTTTGAGGAGATGCTGTGCAGCATATGACCATTTTATATATACGATCCAGAAAAAACAACTCTTCCTAACAGAGGAAGAAGAGCATCTTAGTTTACCCTGGAGAACACTGTATAATCCAAGTGTCTCAAATAACACACCAATCATTATTTCTCATGTAATACAGACAACCTCAAAAAGCTGAAGAAGGAAGCCCCCGCCAAAAGTTTAGTAGAACTCAGTCGCAAGCGTCCACATCCCACCTGCATACGGTAACTGCTTCTCTTAGGCCTTTTAACCTCAACGTAAGAGAATTAAACAACCAAGAACAGAGCCAGGACAATTCAGTTAAATGTACGGATTATAAAAGAGATTTTCAACAAAAAACCCGACACACTCATCCATGTGGAGAATATAACCTGAGGTCGTTAGCCTGTTCCAGGAAGTTTCAGACACAATAGCTGTTTTGGCAGTATCTGGTACCTCCATCATCTTGTCTGAGCACTAAATACAAAACAGCTTGTTCACATGGACGTGTGAAAGGTGCAAAACAGTAGGAGAGAGATCAAAATTATTTCAAATGAGCAGAAAGTTCAGCAAGGAGACAGCAGATGAGGCACAAAAAGACACCACGTGTACAAAAACCCAGGCAATGATGAGCTGCTAAATTAGTCAAATGAACCAGAATAAAGCTCAGATCAAAGTTTCTGAAAATGGCTAAAATTAAGCTCCCCCAAATCACATACAGGCACCTAAGCTGGAAATGTAAAACAGCGTTATATATTGACTGGTATCACTGCAGTGGGGTGTCTACTTACAGAACTAACATCTTTTTAAAGAAGATTCTCTATTTGGCCCTCTCATACTTATCTGCAAGCTCTTAACTGAAGAGTAAGCACAAATCAGCCAGTAATTTAAGAATGTGCACTTTTATATTTGGATTTTGTTGGTTTATCTGAATAGAAAGCTCTCTTCATGCAGCATGCTATTTCAAATCCCATAAACGCTTAATTCTAGGGGATGTTTGTAATTGTCACCCGATTAAACTGTGCCCAAGCCAACTTTACAAGTTCTGCTAGAATTAAAAGTCATTGCAGGCTGGAGGTATTTGGTAACCACAGCTGCGTTCCCTTTTGCCCTTGCTGAATCTCTCCTCTGAGGGAGAGCCCAGCGCTCTGTGCGTGAAGCTGCCTTTCTCTGGAGACAAAGATACGTGACCAAAGTCCGTATCGGAAGAAAGCAGTTACAGTAGTTTGGCCACACATAGATAACAAGACACATTCAGCTATCAAAGCTTCAGTTTTCTGAGAACCATCAATAATGCTCAAGCATTTCCCTCTCTGGTAGAGGGTAAACAAATACCCTCACTCACCACTGCCTCCAACCCTCATCCGTAAATTTAAAAATGCACCATTTTGTACTGAAACATTTTAAGACAAGAAATAAAGTAAGAGTCAGCCTTATCACTGCAAAGCCAGGAAAGCAAGCACAACAAGACGACATGCTGGAGACTACGTAGGCAGCACTAAATTAACGGATAATGTAGCAACACAGTGGTAGGTGACACTGGCACAGCTCCGTTTCAGGTTAAAAGCTTTATTTCTTGATATTTTCTTAAGAGTAATGATATTACTAGTTCTCTAGACTACCTCATTTTCAATACTTAAACACAAACTCCTCAAATTCTCTTAATTCCCGTCCTAACCTACCACGCAGCACAGTTGTGGGCCACGCAGCTGTGATACTGTCTCACTACAACATTCTACTGGCAGCTGCAAAGATTTCAGTACTTCAGCTGAAAAACTCTTTCCACGTTGAAGGCTCCTGAAACACAATATGGCCTTTAAAAACAGCCAGCAATGGATGGCTCCTACACACTTTTTTCCTCCACCACAAAAATGTGTTTTCTCCAAGACAGCTCATACAAGATGCTGCCAGTTTAAGAAGACAAGTAATACCGTATATAACTTCATAAACTCAGAGTTTTCAGAAAGATTAAGGGATTTAGATGTTATCAGCCTGTTTTCTCGAATTTACGATGACGGAAAGTTCTTAAATGCTTTAGTATGTTGAGGCCTCTGGCTAGCACACATCCTGAACGAAAATGAAAACATACTATCTGGAACAAAAAAGCACATGGGAAGAGGAGGCAAAGAAGCCCAAAAGACCAACGCAGTGCCAAAGCAATATCGAGAAATTAAGCAGCCCAAGACCTCTGGGCTCCTGAAAGCTCGTGATGATTTTTGCGAATTGTATATGAAATTGGAGAAGATACTCATGTCCATGTGGTTTACAAAATAAAGCTGAAATGCTAGTTCATCTTTCTGAATTTCATTAAAAGAATACAATTGCCAGAAATGAAAACACAGCTGAAATGTATCTGTCGAGAATAGTCTCATTCTTCCTCCCAGTGGCTGCTAAAAATCTTACACAGTCTCTTCCAAAATTTACATTTCCTACCCTGAAGTTCTACTAGAAAATTTTAGCATTTACCTCTCTAAAAGACAATATTGCATACTAAAGGCAGCTGGTCCTGAACAGACTAATATTATACCTATTTGTATACAACAAATATGACTGGAGTGAAAAATTACATGCTATTCAAATATATTTTTTAAATCAGATGAGAGTTGCTTATTCACTAATTCTCCACATTGGCCACTAAACCTAATTACAGATTTTAAATAAAATGTAAGAACTCCTCCAACCATCACGAGGTTCCCAATAAAGTAATGAGGTTTTGCAGTAAAATATATCCCTGCTCCAGAGCTCACGTGAGGTCCCCTAAAGAGGACGCCTTCTCTGAACCTTAGAATGGTCGTCGGCCTCTATCATGACTTAAAATGTCCTAATGATCAGACGACACCTAGGGCTGGTATCTGTTGAAAAAGACTACGATTTTCAGCACGCTTTACAAAATACATTGGCACCCTGATGACTCAATGCATCTGTTATTATGAAGACAGCAACAGCTCAGAACCAACTACGTATTTTCAAATTTATGGTGCAGCCCTGTTACCTATTGCACCATCACGAATCACTTGCTCCCTAATTCTGCTCTCATATGAACACCCGCTTCAGATGAATGAAGCGGTTCTATAACCCGAATGAGATCACATCAGCTCTTTCCTGCTCCACCTACTCCAGAGAACACACTGAAACGACACGGTTTTCTGGCAGTCACAGAGCTGCTTTCCTGCAGGTCCCTGTCCTTTGTTCTGGGAGGCCGCTGCAGCAATGGCTGCTTTGTCCCCTGGTCACAAACCCGTGCCACCAAGTGTCAGTTTGCACCGGCCGCCTGGTCGTTTAGCTGCCACCAAACAGCATGCCATGTCCACGTCCTGCCTGCCTCGCTCTCCGTGCTATAATTAACTTCTCTCTTTGAACTATATTTCATTTCAACTTCCCTGGGACTATGTATGCAGCCAGCACTGCATGTTTTTGAACACACTTATGTACCTCAAAAGCCATAGAATTCGTCTGATAAAGGCACAGAAGAGACGCGTCTCATCAGAAAGGCGGCAGTCACATACACGTATGCAGCAGACCTCTTGTTATCTATCTAATAAGACAATACTTGCATCTATATTGTAATTTTTACCGATTTTCTCAAACTACATGGTACTTGTCACCTGTTTTTAAACTGTAAGAACTTAAGCAACACAACTGATCAGTGTGACACACTGAGAAAAATCTGTAAGAAATAACTAAAATGTCTTTGGCTAGGGTAACTGGAATATATTTTTAACTTTCTCAAGTTTTCCAGACATTCTAAAATATAAAATTGTATGGAAATTTTATTTACAAACTCTCTCACTCAAGTTCCAGGCTGGATTTCTACTTCCCTTCTTCCTGCAAGGTTCTCTAATCAAATTATTGCTTAAAAAAAGAAAACTCAAAACCTGTGGGTTTTTTTTCCTCTTTCCCCTCTTTCTCTAAAAGTCGGAATCATTGCACTTCTCTCAATCTGGTCCTGGCAGCAGACAACTTACTGCAATAAAAGCAAATAAGAACAGGACGACAGACACCTAGTGGGGAAAAAAATCCCTTCCTTGATGTTCAAAACTGCTCAGACATAAGCAATTGGGCATCAAAGCCCATAAAGCCGCTTTTAACCTGGTGCTCTGCTTACCCTCCTTCACTTTCTCCATCATCCGTATTGGCTGTTCCTGAGCTGGCTGTGAAATAAATTGAACTGGAGCCTATGGAATCACTTCTTTCTCTAGGAAATGGGAACCGCCTCCGGCGAGTTACTTTCTGGGTTTCTTCCAGATGGGACCTTTAAGGAAGGTAAAAAGAGAAACAAATAAACATTTGATAGTGAAATCTCTGCTATTTCATTTCCCTTCTCCCCTCTACCAGCTTCTATCCAATTCGCTTTATATCCAACAAATTCCCAAGGTGACTTACTCTTGCTTATACAAAAATCCCGCCACCATACAGCAAACATCGTATTCTACAGTTAAAGCAAGTCTGACCTCCGACTTAGTCCACAGACAATCCACATATGCAATCCATATACAAAGGGGTAACCACACCACAGGCATTCCTCTGCTTTCCTCAATCAACAAAGACAAAGGAATCCTGAAACACCTTGCGGAATACACGACCTTTTATTCAAAATCAAAAGTGAGCTACAGCTGGCAGCAATCAGAGAGAAAATACCAGGAGCAAGAGACAAACTTTTACCGAACAAATAACTGTCCCAGTCCAGAATATGAGGCAAGTGTCTCTACTTGATACTCCGTAAGAAAAAAAAAAACAACCCTGGCTAAAGATACAGGTATTTTTTTTACATTAATCTCACTGGACGTCAAGATGTAATGCCAGCGGAAACCAGCAACACTTGTTCCACTTCCGGATTTCAAATTTAACATACTCAATCATGGCTGTTTTACCATGCTCTGGAGTAAATATGTGCAATAGTAGAAAAAGACAGAAAGGGGGAGGGTCGATACCTGACTTCGCTGACGATTTCTGCAGCCAAGTGCTGCAGGCTGTTTCGTAGCTCCTCCACTTCTTGTCTTAGCTCCGAAATGTTTCTCAACACGAAGTCAAGGCGCTCCAGCACATCCACCTGCTCGTCATGCGTTAGGAGAGCTGTGTACACAGCCCGATCTCCTGTCTCGACAGGAACTGGCACTCTGGGCACGACTTAAAGAAAACAAAAGGAGAAAAAGTTCATTAGATGCAAATGGGAAAGGATTTCACATGGGAAATCTTAGTACAATTTTGTTTTCAGAAGATGGAGGCTATGAGGCTCGGTCTCAAATATTGCTGCCTGACCCAGTCTGAGGTTTTGGGTTCTTCAACCGGTTTACTGCTCCCTTCTCCAACACCAGCATCTACCTGCACTTAACAGAGTTGCAACAGCAATTACAGAATCACAGAATGTTCTGGGTGGGAAGGGATCTTTAGGGGTCATCTAGTCCAACCCCCCTGCAATAAGCAGGGACATCTCCAACCAGACCAGGCTGCTCAGAACCCCGTCCAGCCTGGCCTTGAATGTTTCCAGGGATGGGGCATCTACCACCTCTCTGGGCAACCTCTGCCAGTGACTTAGGGGTAAACAAAGCTCTTTTAACTACACTTCTAGAAAAATCTCCTTGTAAAATTTTTTTTCAAAAACAACACCCCCCTCCCCGAAATCCAAAGAGGAGACATCAGACTTCAAATAGCAGTTCAGTCATTAAAACTTGTCATTGCCTTCTGCTGAGTATCTAGAAACTTTACCAGCCTGTCTGATCCTTAAATCTTCTTGCAGATATAACACAATCAACCAACATGTAAGAACAGACTTACATCTGTGGATTTTAAAAGTGTTTTCTTGAAAGCCCATAAATATTATACATAAATAAAACACTCTTTTTATAATAACAACAATGATGAGAATCGCTCTCAAAAAAGCAGCTAGATTTGTAGAAATGCAGGGCTTATCTTGCAGGGTACCCGGTGTTAACGCATCCAAACTCAGAGATAAAAACCTAAATTCTCTTAAAGAAAGAAGTACTGCAGTCTTTTGCCTACTCTTCTTTTGCTTCTCGGGAATCACACTGTTTGCTTTGCTGTTTTCTCCAGGAGGGGCTGTGCAGAATCTCCGGGTGTTGTTTGCCGGCACCTGCCCCACTCCAGCACCACTTGTCGCTGCCCCCGTTACCCCCTCGT
>NW_009638210.1:0-338 GCF_000690535.1 Cariama cristata | reverse complement strand
GGACACACGGTCGGACATGTACTGCAGCAGTAGGTGCCAGCCTCTCAAAGCCACCCGGCAAAGTCACACGGGTGTCTGTGCCCTCCCGTTACTGCGACAGCGCTCGCACGGTACCTGCTACACGCAGTGCAGCCGGGAAACACTCAGACACACGAACCTAAGCCCTGCTCCTGCAGCCCGGCACACCGAAGCACTGCTCACGACCTACCCCCCAACACAGGCCCGCAGACCACCCTTCGAGGCCCCAGCAAGGGCAGTCCAGGAGGAGCTCCTCCCTCTACGCAATTTTATTTTTAAACCTAGTCTGCTGAACTGTGCACATTACTAAGGGGAAACAC
>NW_009638209.1:537-1198 GCF_000690535.1 Cariama cristata | reverse complement strand
CGGGTACCCACCCCCCCACTTCTGGGACCCCCAGCACCAAGAGCCACCGCCGCAGGGTCCTTGGCCAGACTGTAATAATTCCCCCAGGAGCCAAAAAACAAGCTTCATTTTTCAAGGTTTTTACAGATATGCAGCAGGAGGTGGTTGGGAAGCGATGCCGGAGCTGTCAGCTGAAGGAACAATTCCTCGGAGGGGATGGAGGGACATTGCGGGGGGCACAACGGCTGGGGCCGGGGCACGGTGATGGGGCTGTGCCGGGAGCACGACGGCAGCTCCGGGCACGGAGAGAGGGAAGAGCCAAGCAGGGAACAGAAACACCCATTCATGGAGGGTTTTCTAATGTCAGAGTTTGGAAAGAAAACCCAGGAAAAAAAAGTAATTCAGGGAAAAAACCTGCCCATAAATACATGGGGTTAGTATTTTTGAGTACAGCTGTGCAGAGCGGAGGAGCCCGGGTGCTCCGAGCCCCGGGATGGGGCTGCGGAGGGGCAGGAGTTTTTGCCACAGTTTCTCCCAACCCAACTCATCTCCTTTGAATTTCCACATGCGAATCCAACCAGGGATAAAAAGAGGTGCCTGTACCTCTCCCATGGAGACCCTGGAGCTCTGCAGAGCATCCTTGTCCCCTAAGGGGACATCTCTGAGCGGCCGAGGACAGGGA
>NW_009638209.1:0-308 GCF_000690535.1 Cariama cristata | reverse complement strand
CTTTGGTATCCGGCCGCATCCTGCAAAGCCCGGGGGGTGCCCAGCAATGCCAGGTGCTGCAGAGCAAGGCACACAATGTCCTTCCTCTCCTCAGCTTCAAACAGCAGGGCTTCTACGAGACCAAATATTGCAGAGCCCCACATCAGCAGAGACGATGCTTGGGGGAGAGCGGGAGGAAAGGGCACCCAAAGCCCCCAGGGAGAGTTATTTAGGTGCAGACATGGGGATGGTGCAGCCTCCTGCCTGCCTTACCTGGCTCCCTGCAACCGCTCCTTTAAAAAAAAAACACCAACAGCTAAAGAAAAAAA
>NW_009638208.1:5543-6942 GCF_000690535.1 Cariama cristata | reverse complement strand
CAACCATAATGATTCTATGAATCTATGAAATTAACAAAGTTAGCAGCAGATAGTCTATTGCCAACTGACTCAAGGAAATCTGGCTGCTGATCCTGTGAACAGTATTGTGTTAAGAGCTCTCTATGCACATCTTAAGGATGGATTTCTATATACCTCAACACAGCAGAAAAACCTCATGCATAAAGCACAGGAAAGAGTAAAATCTGTGTTTCTGTCTTTGCATATAGAGTAACTGTTTCGTGGTCTCACAAAAACTTTTTAGGAAGCAAAAAGAAAAGTGGAAGATAAAGTAGCGTGGAGACTAGAAATGAGGAGACAAAAAAGAACAATGACAACTAATAACAAGTGTTCAAGTCTGACCATTATAAAAGAATCAAATTAAACAGAAAGTGTCCATATCAGAACTGAATATAAAGGTATCGCTCAACCAGAGTAGCAGCAAACAGATACATCAAAACTTGCAGAAGAAACAAATCGGTTAGGTAACTCATGACAACAAAAGATGGACAAGAACTTAAAACCCAGAGCAGGAAAATCAGTGACTTGGTAGAATGTGCAAGTATCGTGAATACTAAAAGGAACTACCGAATATTGACTGAGTTTAAAATTGCACCAACACATGAAAAACACCTGTAGGCAGTTCTATAAAAGCTTCAAAAAAATCCAAACTTCAAAAAAAGTCAAACAAATGTTATAGAGAAATAAAATGGAGAATAGTATGCACAATAGTCTATAAAATCAGTTAATAGCAGCTTATTTGGCAGTTGTATACTATATTCTTTCAGGAAGAGAAACAGGAGGTATATACTGACAGGTGACAAGAATAGCTAGGTGCACTGAAAAATTCTTTCTCTACCGTGATTGGGAGGACTGAATTTTTTACCTAAGAAAGGAGAACACTAAAGAACCTGAAAGACATATTTAAAATATGGGCTGATCTAAAGAAGAAGATTAGGTGTTTGCATTTTCCTTTTCTCACAATGCAAAAAGCGGAACACATAAAGTTATGCCTCAAGACCATAAAATCAAATCTGATCAATGGAAGTATGTCCTGTATGCTATACAAAGCATAATGAACCATAGTTACCCCACTGAACTGATTGCCACAGAACACAGATTTAGAACTTGCAGGTTTTTAAGTCAGAAGAGACCTAATTATCCAGTTCGATCTCCTGTGTAACACAGGCTTTAATCATTCATTAATCAGGGCAGCTCTTTTTAAAGGACATCCAGTGTTGACTTAAAGACTTGACATAATGAAAAATCTATTATATCTCTGATATCTTGCTCTAGTGGTCATACATATGCACATTAATCAGGCTCTATTGGTCTATTTTTGAACTACTAGCTGTTGGACCAAAGCCAAAAGCTCTTAAAAAACCCACCCCAGCCCCCACCC
>NW_009638208.1:0-5529 GCF_000690535.1 Cariama cristata | reverse complement strand
CCCCCAAATACAGGGAAGGGGCTGGAGTGGCTATATTACGTACAGATCCCAGGAATATTCAGTCATATTAATAAATGAGAATTTAAAAAGATGTCAGACCTTTCTGCATCTTAATATAAACCGATCTCTGATTACTGGAATTTAGGTGGAACTGTTACCTACAGTTGGAAGGGTTTCTGGCACCTTCCTATGAAATATTTAACACTGGAAGACATTGGCCAGAGAGGTTGTGGAGTCTCCCACCTTGGAAATGTTCAAAAGCCATCTGGACACTGTGGTCCTGGGCAGCCAGCTCTAGGTGGCCCTGCTTGAGCAGGGCGGGTTGGACAAGATGACCTCCAGAGGTGCCTTCCAACCTCAAGCAGTCTGTGATCCTGTTACTGGTCACTATTAGCAAGGCCACTGATCCACATCAGCCTCATAATTCCTGTTGCCACTGCATGTGGCAGAGGGAGGGTGATTATGCAAGATTTAACCACGTTCTCATCAAATAGTTAAGCTAGTTTGTGATGGGCTAAAACTGCACATGTACTTTGCCTGTTTGTGTCGAGGCTGAGAACTTTTTGCCCAGTGGCTTGATTCAGTCCTAAGTAGTTAAAAGCAGTGCAGTATGGCAAGGCTGCGGGCACAGTCTCTGACAGTGGGTAACTATCCAGGCAACAAGCCAACCAGTAGTGCAGTAACACATGCTGGTGTGGTCCCATTGGCAACTCAGTACTCTCAATAATAACATGAGTAAGAACCCCCAGATCAGTCTAGAGAAGACAACCTGGGAACTCCTAGGGCCAAGTTCAGGGGTGTCCAAAAGGAAGTGGACTCACCTAAAGCCCACTGACTCTGAAGTGACCCTCAAGGACTGAGTGGCTGCAGGTCAATATACACATTAAGGCTGAGGACGGTAAGACAACCACAAGCCATGACCCAACTCTCCCAATGTATAATTGCATACTAATCAGAGGATAGATCTGTTGCCAGACTGATCTCCTCACACTAGGGAAACTGTAAGCTATTTGGCTTTTTTTATTTTGTAAATTTTATGGCTGATGATTAAACATGAGAAAATTCCTAATAAAATTCCATCAATAAATTGTTTTGTTTAAATTGAAATTGCCATAAATTCTGTTTTGCCTTCAACATATTTCTACTTCAAATGGCTTGTGCAGACATTTCCCCAGAAGAGCTTTAAAATATCTTATCAAAACCACTGTAGTGCTTGATGGAGTACACCAATGGGCCCTAGAGTCACTGAGCTGGCAGGAACAGTAAGTCCAGGTCACAGGTCTGTATCATGTAATGCTTTTCAGAACCCATGAAGATCCAATTTCAAAAAGAAAATCTTTGTTTCCCCTCGATTTGGAGGAATTTTGCTTCTCTAACAATTACAAGCTCTTTCTAATTTCAAGCCTAACATTTATTCGGTCACCTTTTCCCCATTTGTTCTTGTGCCAGCATTGTCTTTCAGCCTAAATGTTGATACTTTTCTATCCCTCTACCAAAAAGGCAGCCACTCCCAGTCCCTCCCGATTTTTTTTGTGTTTGCATATAAAAGCTGAGTGACATTCACAAGGTGAATCTTCTTTTCCCCAGGTGGTTCCAGAAGCTCTTCTTTCACACAATCATTCTAGTTTTAGCTGTTCATTTTGAGCATCAATGACACTGTATTCCAGCTTTAACAATCAGATGAGATGTCACCAGGCTCTTCTGCAGCAACACTAGAACTTCTCTGTTGCTACAGGGAATTCTAGTTACTGACCCATCCTAAGATTTTTTCTCTCGGTCACATCATATTAAGATCATTATTATCAAAAACCTCACCCTCAATGATGTTTCAAATCAACTGGCAACTATTTTATAGCAGAAATTCCTCCAATTAATCCCAGACAGCACCAAGACCAACATGACAATCACAGAAAAGGAATTACACTGCCCATGTGCTGCAGATCTCAAAGTGCAGAGGGGAATCTACAACAGCTAAAAAGTGATAGAGCTGCCACTGCTCCCAGTTACCTTAAATCTTCTTTAGTAATCCGCACCTTTCTCCACAACGTCCCACGAAGAATGAATAAAACGCTTTGCTCAAGTTGGGGCAAATGATACCTACTGCATTTGTTGATTGAACAGAGTGCGGGTTTGATTCCAGGAGCTCAGTAACAGCAGGGTTCAGAGTATAACACAAACATCTCCATAAATTATTTGTTCTCCTGCCCCTAAGAATATCTTTTGGCTGCTTGAGGTTTAGAACTCAGTACACAGCAAAGATGAGAGTCTTTTAGAACGACAGAACTGCAGAGCTCAGGTATGAGCTGCTGCGGACGCAAGGCATACTGAGCAAAAAAACCCAGTCTTGCCTGAGAGGGCAGAGGACCAGGCAGAAACCTTAGTGTCTCAGAAAAAATGCAAATTCCCTTCTGCCAACAATCTGATAGTAACTCCTCAGTCATCTTAAAACTTAAAAGTGGGGAAAGAATCTCAGTTTACAGAACTAGGGAGAGAGACATTGTGACTGTGTTCAGATGCTACCACTCCTTTTTAACATAAAAATGGAGAACCTGGGAGTAGATAATTTATTTTGAGGAACTGCAACTACACGCAGGTCTGGTAAACTCAATGTCCCACACCAGTTCACTGTGAAAGACTGACAGTCCCTGGACAACAGTCTCTGGTTTAGGTAAGACCAAACAATATTGTCTGTGGTGCCAGGGCTTGGAGCAGGAGCCTTGCTTGTGGGATGGGTCACCAGATGCCCTTCTTTCAGCCAGGTGACCCCTGATTCAAGCCTTGTGATGAAAGTCATCTCAGTCTTAAAATTATGTTTACGTCCAAAACTGACTAGTTATCTCAGGCTTAGACAATGGAGAGAAACAGGCACTTTTTAGGGCATGACTTGTCTATATTCTTTTAAATATCTACTTCTGTATCAGAAGAACTGTGCCCTGAACTTCATGGCGCACACTGACAAAATCTCTCGACTATAAAGGGAGCCCAGAGTGACTAGCTTACATATCAATAAATACAACATAGATGTCTATACTTAGCCAAATAAATCCCACCTCCAAAGTCCACCATGGCCCTAGATTTTCAGTAATGCGTTCTTCTTTAATGACATCTACTTGTCTGGAGTTAAGCCATACGGTTTCTGTTTCCTTCAGGCCATGGAGCTTGCTATATCCATACCTCTAACCATACTGCAGTCAAACAGCTCTGTCTGCCTGACTCCCTCCTAAAAAGTCCTTTCTGGAATTCTGAGCACGTGAGCTGGTGGGTCTTCCATAAAGTCAGTGCAAGGACTCTTGCGAAGAGCGGCATGCAGGAAACGCTGCTCTGCGGACGAGGAATTCTGAGACTTTCCTGATGGATGTAGTCCAAGAACGTAGGACGGACAGAGGAAGAGGAGAAAACACAGTAGTACTCAATAGCCAGAAAAAAGACAAGGCAGGATCTAGACTGGAAAAGCTGGCAGCTGAGAGGTGTTGCTGACAGTGGTAAAGTGAGCTGGCAGGTGGTGAAGGCTGTTTCCCCCTCCTTCAACCAACCTGACAACCCCAAAGTCTCCTTGCTTTCTGAGCAATCCCACAGCTGTCATCTCTTTCAACAGTGCAGCTGTTTACAGAAGATCCAAGTAGGATCAACAGGCCCAGCATATTTTAAGCACTGTTCTCAAACAAAAGCGTTTGAAACATTTCCCCCTAAAATTTCTCCAGAATAATTAGTCTTCAGACAGAAAACAACAGCCTGAGCAACACTAGATCATAAACCTGTGGTTCCCAAAGACTGTTTCTAGCTACAACTCAATCACTGGACAAATATGATAGTTGCAATTACAACTGATAATTCTGAGCGGTCCTGCATATTCCCTACATATTATCACATACCTCAGGCAAATTCAAATTTTTCCCAGAATTACATCCCAGTTTGGGAACTGCTGTTTTAAGGCAAATATTTCAAAATTACGAGAGCTTTGATAAGAGATGGAAATGCAGAGAAAACTTTTATTGCTATTACCAATGCTCCAACTATAATAAAATGAAAATACTTAACATCAGAACAACCCAAATTTATCTAGGCTTAGCTCTATTTTGACAGGTCTTGAATTTCACAGCTGCTACACGCTAAGTCTAGACATGAATTTGAAAAACATCTGTTTGATCATTCCTTAGATGTTAAGTAGCTGAGTAACTGATATTTAAAATGTGTTTGCTAAGCCCTAGACAGAAACAGATTTTCCTGTCTACTCTGTAGAGTGTTGTACCTCCAACACTCTTCCCCATTACAGGCCCTGAGTATCTCCATTGTACAGCTTAGAGCTGGAACCTCACGTACTGGTCAATTCCCTAGTTAAAGAGCTTGCCACGGAATAAACATCTTCCCGCAGATTTATGAATGCGAGTCTAAGTCTTCAATTACTTTTAAACATGGCCAAGTTTCTAGCTGGTTTAAAATAATGGTGTTCTACTCACATTAAGAAACTAAGACAAATTATTCCTTCTGAGAGTCCAATCTGCTATATACAACACTTGTTGACTACAAACTTGTGATTTAAACCATCCACACTTCGGTTTCCTATCTATAAAACAGGTATGTTAATGGAACTTAATTTTTTCCATTTTTTTTTCTGTTTCATACATATCAACTTCAAAAACATCAGAGGTAAAAGCTTTCCACATCTTATCAGATACCTATACAGTAACAAACAGAATGGAATCTTGATCTTAGTTGGGCAAGAATGACAGCTTTACTTCACAGTAGACATACAGCTACAAAACTCTTCATACTACAGGATTTGCTATATGAATGAATATGAGCATTCAATACAGTCCAATAAGACACGAAAAGAAATTCTTCACAATGAGAGTGGCCAAACATGGGAACAGATTGCCTGAAGAGGCTGTGAAACCTCCATCCTTAGAGATTTTCAAAACTCAACAAGGCCTTGACAACCCTCTTTTGAGCAGGAGGTTGAAGTAGATGACTCCCACAGTTTCCTTGTACCTAAACTTTTCCATGATTCAGTTAAACAGACTCAGAAAACTTAGGAAAAAAATGTTTCAGTAGGATATTATGAACAGTGACATGCTGGACTTGATCTAACAGAAATTGCAGAAAATGTCATCCATTCTTTTCTTACATGAACCATCCTTTTATAGACTATGTAAATGTGTACATTTTTGCAGGATCTTTAACAATTTTCCTGTAAGTAATTTTTCCCATTACATGTTCTGTTATTCCACAAGTTTAGCTTCTGACTGAATTCTAATGGGAAATTCAATACATCTCTTCGGCACACCCCTCTAATCTTTTATTTTCTTCTTTTTAATCATTCTAATGCGAAGTTCCAAAACCAGTGTTTGTTTATCCAGAAGCTATTATTCCCCTTCTTAAAGGCTTTCAGAAGCTAGAGCTGGTAATATCCACATAAATTTCTCCACCACTTTTCCATGCATGCTGCTCCCCAGCTGCTTATTCTTAGGAACTTTGTCTGATCTGTTTCAACATATCTCTGTTAACAGGACTTTGACTGGAAAGATCATT
>NW_009638207.1:7682-31242 GCF_000690535.1 Cariama cristata | reverse complement strand
CCCTGTTTTAGCCAAACCAGGACAGTAGGCTTTGCCAAATAATATTCAGCTGATCTGATAATGGCTGTATGTTTTAAGTTAAATAATAGACGCTGCTTTTCATCTTGCACTTTCTGCCAGACACTGGCTTTTGACCACTGCTGGTGACAGGATGCTGCCTCATAGAGAGCTGTCGTCTGACTTGATATGGTTATTTGTGTGTTTTAATTTTGTTTCTTTCAATATATATTACAAGGAAAAAATAGTCTTAATCTCCAAGACTGGTAGTGTAAGTTAGTCTGAAGTGATAGCCATATACTTAACAGAAAGTGTCCCTGCAGCCTGGCTTTATTTTGCACAAGTTGCTCTGTGAGAATCCAAAGTAATAGGTGTTGTTTGATCTTATGGCTCACTACCTCTAGCCCCTTTTTAAACTAAATCATAATAAAATAGGAAAGCTTTAAAAGGAATTAATCTCCATTAGGTGTTGGAGAATCCATGAAGAGTAGTATCATTTTCATTAGAAAACTGATATAAAATG
This sequence comes from Cariama cristata, assembly GCF_000690535.1. Lineage (NCBI taxonomy): Eukaryota > Metazoa > Chordata > Aves > Cariamiformes > Cariamidae > Cariama > Cariama cristata. The sequence continues at coordinate 30,722 of NW_009638207.1, read as the reverse complement.
CAGTGGGGGAGCAAGAGAGCTGTGCTTTGTTCCTGGCTCTGCTACTGATGGACTATGGGACCTTGGTCATTGCCCCCTCTTTTTGGCTGAGTTTTCTTCCTTAGAGAATGATGTAATGACATACCATAACCTTCGAGCAGTTTGAAATGAAAACTGAAGTATACGTATTGGGAGTGTTTTCTCTTCAATCTAGGTCTACTACTGTTTTAACTATTAAGCTTGTTTTTAACTTGTAGAATGTGGAAAATACTGTTCTCTGGAAACTGTAGATTTATGAGGAATGGTGCACAGTAGCCTTTGGATTACTTAAAAAAACCCAAACTTCTTCTGTTGAAGTGAAATCTCTGTACCCTGAAACTAGATCAGTTATACTCACAGTTGTGTAAAATCGGGAAAGCAGAATTCAGTAAGGGAATTTGTAAAAAGCCTAATTATAGCAGCACAAAAAGAGGTTTTTATGAAGAAACAGAACACTGTTTGCTGTCCACACTGCTCCGCATAAACTCATTATCGCACATTAGAGCATGGCATTGTGTGTGTGCTCACGCATGGCTATGTGCAGTTACTTGCGAACTTGTGATGTGCTCATGTGCTGTCCTCTGTGTGCACCTGCTGTGCATCCTCCTGTCCGCGGCCTGTTTGTGCAGCTGTTCCCCAGCATCTGCTCAGACCTGCAAGCCATCTACACACACAGCTGGCACTCCCATGCTTGTCCTCACAGTCACAACACGGTAGTCAACATTTTGTGGTTTTGGCTGGACTTCTCCAGACACTGCAGTTCTAAATAAATATTGCTATTTATTACACCTAAATTTAGGGTTATTAATTATATCGGTATAACCTAATCTATATCACCATAAACAGCAGTAATAAATGATGCCAAATGCTAACACTCAATGCTTGCCAACTGTGTCTGGTTGATGAGGGTTTTTTTCCCCCAGTTCCCAGAAGTATTAAATTAAAAATGATCGGCCTTGCAAGATCATTGATCAAACAAGAAGTGGAAGCTCCTGGGGAAGTAATTTTGTTTTAAAAAAGACTTCATGTGCAGACATGGAGTGTCTCTGTGTTTTCTGTATTCAGAAGTTCTCTTCCCACTGTCAAATCCCTAACTGGCCAATATCACAGTTCTCTGACTTCACGTCTCACTCCTCCGTTGCCACCTTCTTTCTCTTACTTTAGTTCCTCTTAATGTTTCCTCTTTCTTTTCTTCTGCCCTTTTCTCACTCTCCCCTCCCTCCTATTGAGTCAAAGAAGCTTTTCATTGAAAAGAACTTGATGCATTTTATAGATGAATTGAACCAATCAGTGGAGATGGGAGCTGGTGAGCCTTTTTTTTTTTGGTGAAGGAAGATGCATTTTTTGGAAGCTGTGTGATCTCTTCAAAACCATGGGGGTAACCATAGTAGCAGTTAGGAAGAGGAAATCCTGATTTGCATTTTGGATTATAGCCATGGACTATTCTTTATCTGGTTTAAAAACACCCTGTTCCCTCCTGCATCTGCCCTCCCACAACACAGGCTGAGTAAGCTTTTCTGCTCCTCGAAGGTAAGGCAGGTGAGGTGCTGGTTTCTTGACTCTCCTTTGATATTTGCTCCCACATTATTTAGGCTGTTTATTCCATCCTGTTTTGCTTATGGGGCTTTGCTCGTTACCTCCTTAAATCCAGCAGGGAAAAGCTTTGCTGCTTTGACAATTACCAAAATGGAGAGTTAGAAATGTCCACTGAAATCCCTTCTAGAATAGGTTTCCTCTGCATGCGCTCAAAAGTTACAAAGGGAACAATGACCGTGCTCCCACTTATTCTTTGGAACCTGAAACCGTCCTTTGTTTTTTGAAGGACGCTCTAAAGACGAGGAGCAGAAGCACGTTTGTCTCTATACCCAAAATGCACTATTTGTCTATACGGCTTTTTTTCTCTCCTACCTAATGCTTACTCTCCCGCATTGAGACATTGTGTTCTCCAGACGATAAGAGGCAGAACTGACCTGGGACAGGGAAAAAAAGCTAATGGCCAGTCTAAGGAGTCAGTTTATGATCCAGAACTGCATTCTCAAGGATTAAATCTTGAGGTGATGTCACACAAAGCTGTACAGTTGCAGACATCCCTCCTTTCCTCTCCCTCTTTCTCTTTATTGCTTCTCTGTGGTCAGAGGATTGAAGAGAGGAGTTTAATTCTCAGAATCTAGCCTTGCATAACTAAATTGGTGCCATGTACTCTGCAAACACACTCCAAAGGCTCTCTCCAGACTAGCTAATCTATGACGTGTGTGATTCTCTAAGGATAGTGCAGAGATGTGGGAAGGCTGGGGAAGGAATGTTTTCAAATTAATGCAGTGGGAGTTTGCCTTTAGGAGAGGGAGGTACTACAGGATTAGTGCACTGCTGTTCTCTGACAGGCACTGCATGAGTTCGTCCCCTATGTTGTCTTCAGAAGTCCTGCATCAAAATTGGTGCCACCATGCCAAAAGTAGTTGGGTCGACATACGTGGAAGCCAAGGTATGTTCGGATAAAAGAGCATTTTGTAAAAGTTTCAATCCTTTATAATGGCTGTGCTCTGAGTTGCACATTGTAAGGTGGCATATTTGCGTGCAGTGACACTTTCCTGAAGACCTCGGAGGGGATGCAAAGGCCAGTTCTGGGAGCATCTGTACTGGCTTGGTATGTGACTCTGGGAAGTGCATACAAAGTCTGACTTTCACCAAGCAGAATAGAAGTTTTCACAGCTATTTGCTGCTTTGGTGCCCCAGGTGTTGCTTCTGTCACCCTCCACCAAGAGGGCAGTGATGGATTTGGGGGCTTAGGGTAGCAAATGTGGCTAGTGAGTGCACAGCATGAGATAAAATACGAGCTGAAGTATTCCTCGCCTCATCTCTGCAAGCTGTTCCTTGGTGGAGCCAGAAATGGGGGCTGGCCCTGCACCATTGTCCCTCTCCGAGTACCTCCCTGTGCTGTGAGATGTGCCCCTATTTCAAACAAGGCCCTTTGTGCTGTGCTGATGTGAGAGTCCATCCTTGGCTCTCCTTCTGTGATAAACATTTGTCTGCAGACGGGTGCACCCCAGGACTCTCCCTTCTGACAGCGCTTCCAATGCAGTATTGTTTATTCCTTCCTTTATCAGCTGGAGCTGCTGGGCCCCCTGAGTTATTAGCTCTATTCACTCATTGTCAGTGTTTCCTCCTTCATAAATATGCCCCCATACGTCTCTACTCCTGAGGAATATGCTTTCTCTTCTATTTACTGCTTTTCCCAGGCCCCCACCTCCTCATCCCTCTCTCCACCCAGTGGCCCAATAACAGCCAAGGAGATAAATAAACTACATAACTCTTCCCAGCTATTATTTTTTTTTGTTGTTCTTGTTACCCTGCATGGTAATATATATAATAACAAGGAAACAAATCTTATTACTAAAGTAATTACAATAAATAAAAAGCCGAGAGGGGAGATGAAGGAAGGGTCTGTCGGGGGAGTGATTGCAGTACGTTTTTTTAAAAAATTTAATTTACTTGAGATGTTCTCTGCCACTTTGTTGATACCCTGCTGAGGGGGGCTGTGACTAATTAGCAGCCAGCTGTTGTTCTAACACCCTCACCTAATTTATTGTGTGGCTGAGTCTCTAAACAGGAGCCTGTGTGATATCATTATCTATGGGACTCGGCACCAGCCTTGTGTCAGTGGTTGGCTTTATTGCTTGGTGCTTTTGTTTCCCAGAAGCTGAATAGCTGAAATTTTGGGTGCTTTGCTGTCATTCCTTTCATCTTCCAGCATATCCCATGTGCTTCCAGGAGTCTGGGCCAGAGGGTGCGCTCAATCTGTTGCATTATAACTGCTCGTCCCAGTGTCCAGCCTAATAACAGACCAACACAACAGCTAGCTTTTGACAAATTGCCCAGAGAACTGCACCGCTCTCTGCGTGCCTTGGTAGAGGACGAAAGAGACCTAGCAGCAGACAGTCTGGTTTGGACAGGGTCTAGGGTTTGTTAAGCTCTAAAGTCTGGGACATCATTCTCCTGCTTGCAAGTTTCTTATGAAAGTACCATGTTGATGCTTGCCAATAGAATGGAGATTACAGTGCTGTCTGTCTTCAAAATGGCCATGAAAACTAATTAGTTAATGGCCATATTGAGAACTGGAAGAATCTAATGTATTGTCCCGTTTCATTAGTCTTCCAGTTGCTAATTGCAAAACCACCTGCAGTCTTTGTAAAGCTCTTAAACAGGAAAGTTACCCTATCAGTTGAGCGCATCTGCCTGGGCTCTTTCATACCCAGTTATGCTGGTGATGCAAAGTCACCTGGGAATTTCACTACAAAAATCACTTGATGTGGGCTCAGTGATATTGCTGTCTTGGACTACTAAACACTTCAGCTTTTAGCCTTGTAAATTAATTCATTTTAGAAAGGTAGTACCTTGCATTTTTAAGTTAATATGAATATTAGGTATGACTATGATGTTCTACAGGCTGAGAAAACAATCATTTTGTTCTGTATTTACGTCTGTTTTCCTGACTGATGATGGGAGTTCATAATCAGATGTGTGCACTCCTTTGAAGACGTTTTCAGGAGCCAGGAGACTGGTGTACAAAGCTTGCTTTTAGTAAAGTTAATGAGATGATTGAATTATATTATTATTCTTGTTAGCTTGATTGTGTATCATTATCCCTTTTATTTGTTATTATGCTTATTGAGTCCCCTTTGTGCTATATTATTCCCATAACAATTGTGCCTGTGCTAGGCTCTGTATAGAGACAGGCAAGGAGCAGCTGGTCCCTTGTTTGGAACCAATGCATTAGTGACACAGCCTCTGCATTAGGATTGGTGAGAATGAAAAGGATGCTGGACTGTTGGCTCTCATGCAGCCTGATCCATCTTCTCAGACCTGGCCACATGATGGGCTTCATGGAGGTGTGAGCTCTGTAGTTATGACTTTCCTTTGGTATCACATCCTGGGATATGACTGCTGCAATGACTTCTACAACCACCTGATGAAAGTTTGTGAAGGATACCTTGGTATTTTCAATGCAGAAATTGGAAAATTGTGTTAAAAATCAGGAGACTCTTTATACCGTCTTGGAATTTGCAGGAGGTATCTGCAAACCTTGACCTAGCTGACCGCTTAGGTAAACATACGCTGAGAGATATTATAATTACTGCTGAACTTAACTTTTACTTCTTACCTGATTGTGGTAAGTATCGAATATTGATATCAAAGTTGAATATGCTGGAGATGAGCTAAGGTCATGAGTAAAGGGGCTGTTTTCATCACCCATCTCAAGATCAAGTCTGCTTATCCAAGTTAGTGCCTATTGGAAGCTACAGATTCAGAGATGGAGTTGTTATTCATAGGATGGGAAAAGAGAAGTCCACAAAATGAAACTGTAAAAACTTCATTTTTATAGATGCAGTGAAGAATGTCCAATACTTTACTGCAATATTCACACTACCTGGAAAGCTGAAATTGCCTGGGAATTAAGGTTATTGTCTCTTGTAATATACCTTCGTATATTACACTGTGTCATAAATCAGGCAGTATTTCTTTTGCCCTGAAAACTGGACATCCCTGGAGTTCCAAGTGACATTTCACGTTTTATATGACCATTCAGTCCTTTTTAAGTATTAAAATACATCATTTTTTATGAAATATGCACAGAAATTCTTTTTGAAAGCCTATGAATAAAAAAACCTGGAGCTTAGTTATGCAAGTATAAGGCTGCTTTTCCATGAGTTTGCTTTAAAAAAACCTCTGTGTTGAATTAGCTCTGTGTTTTGGCTAATGTTGTTCTTTAACATTTTTATTTCTGTATTTCTCCCTCACTTTTCCCTCCCCTCTCTTTGGAATCTGTTATTCAAATGTAACAATAAAAGCTGGCAAAGTACTGTGATAGGAGAGGAGATATATAATGGCCTTGGGTTGGAGATGTGGACTGGCAATTGAAAATGGTGTTTGTAGAAATAGGACGAAGAGGCTTATCCACAAAAATAAGCCTCATTTGAAAGCTTATGTTTTCAAAATTGCTTGTGCAAAAATGTACCTACAGAGGACCAGCTGAAGTTGAATTGTTCACCTGTGCACATGGTTCATATGATTGCACATGCAATTGAGGTAATTACACGGGCAAATTTTGCTCCAGTGATTTCAGCAAATTGTCACCCTAATTTACAAATCCAGCTGAATGTCCCACAGAAGTATCGAGCAAATGAAAACCAGAAAATTGAGTCAGTGTTGGAATGACAGAGTGAGAATTCAAAACCTCTTCTGCAACCGAACAGGCGGCACTGCTGGGAGTCGGGGTGGGGGGGAGGTGGGAAGTGCAGTGCAGTTTTAATGCTGCAGAGCAGCTCTGAGTCTTGAAGGGGTAGAAAACCTGAAGAGCTTTTGAAGTCATATAGCCCCAGGTTGTGCTGAGGGTGGGGGGTGTGTGTGTGTAAGCAGAGGGTGAGATTGGCAGGGAAGAGAGCTCCAGTAATGGTGCACCTTGGGTCTATGCTTACTGCAAAACTCTGAAGTTAGTATTTGAACATCCCCTAGCTCAATGATACCGTAACCCTGACAGAGACTTCAGGTAACTGTGATGATATTTTACTCCATGGGAATAGTGATGATTTATGGTGTTAAAATCGATAGGAATCATGCTATGTTCAGAATTGCGTAGAGCTAAGCAACTTTTACATGGCCTTTTAGAATTGGCTTATTGAATTTCACAAGTGGATGTGCCATTATATAAAATGGTTATATATTCCATTATATCCCATAGGACTCTTCCATGTCTAGGGAAGGAGAACACAGAGAAGTGGTAGCGAACAATATAGTCTAGATCATAATTAACCTTTTGGATTCCTTTCATTTGTCTGTCACAAATGACAAGGACTTAAGGCATAATTATTATAATAGTTGGAGAAGAGCTGCTATATTCTACTGTGTGTATATAAATTATAGAATGCAAATAAGAAAAAGGATTTATTTCTAAATACATACACATAATAATCCATAATCAGGTCAATATCTTAATGTAATACTGGTTTTGTTGTTTTGGGTTTTTTTTGTAAAGTTACCAGGCAATAACAAAATGTGAACACGAGGATTCCTTCTGTGTACATCCCATGACAGCATCTCTAGTAGTAGAGTTTCCTTCTTTGTCCCACATGTTCCCCCATTTTTCTCCCAAAATGTTCATAAGCTCAGCTTTTGAAGGAAAGAGAAGTACCAGTTCTCCCAGGGACACTTGCTCCTACTGAGCACTGCCTAAAGCAGAAATTTGGTTCTCACTTCTACCTCTGGTCCATGGTATCTTATGCCAGAAGTAACAGCAACAACACTAATGAAAACTTACTTCTTGAGGAACGTTTCCTGTATTTATTGCCTATTAGCTAACAAAAGGTCATTAACATAAAAACAAAAGGCAAAGATTAAAAAAGTGATGATTTTTCTGTCTTCCCCATAACGGTTATGGCACATAAGAGAATGTAAAATGCAGAGCAGCTGAAAACTCATAAACTATTTTAATACCATTTAGAAATTAGAAGAAGCATGGGAAGAGGCTTATGTAGCAATGTAGTTTATTGCACTAATCAGTCAGTTCTACAGAGCACCATCATGGTTTTAAATCCTTGCTCCAGTGATGTGGAAAAAAAAAATGGTGGTCTCTCATCGAAGTCTCTAATAGGTCTTGGTCTATATCATAGGAATATCAAGTACCACATTTGAGCTAGTAGTGAATTCTGTGCTTAGATGGATATAATGTTAGGCAAAACAGGTCTGGATTATACCTATGATAGCAGAGCAGTAACGCAAGGTCTGAAAGTGAAGCAGAAGGAGCTATGGGAGATTAAGACTAAGCTATGTGTTAATTGGATATTTCTAGGTGCCAAGAATAACATCTTTGGGGTTAGACTGAGATCTCTGGAAAGGCAGCTGAAACTTTGTGGGCTGAAGCATCTGTATGGAATAGCCAAACTTGCTGTTGGTTTACCTGTCTAGTGCCTCGCTGTGGACACATGTAAAGGTTGAACATGGAAATCCCAAGAGTGAAGGCAGTGAGACAGTAGTTGCTTCCCCGCTCCAGAACATGCATGTTACACGGTTTACTTTGGAATAACTTTATGTTTGGGGAATATGTTGTCTGGTCTTGTGCACGTACTAGTTTTCAAGTGGAGAAGTGCTAAGTTTTAAGTTAAGCTAAGTTACTGTTTTAAGTCACAGTTATTCCCTGACACGCAGGTGAGGGCACCCTTGAACTGTGCAATTTCTCTATCTATCTTTAGACAGGTTTTAATGGTATGTAACCCCATCTAGCATGCAGTCTGTTCAAAATCAAATAGTGTCCATATCAATGGCTCTGAGCTTTCAGACTCATAATACTAATACAGCTGGGAATGTAAATAAAAAGGAGAATATTAAGAAAAAGCTTCTGTTGCTGTAAACAGCAGAAATAATCTGAATCAAGTATATCTTTTCACTACATAGTTTCTTACCAAAACAAAAGCCCAGCTCAGGGCTGTTATTCATAATGAACTGGCTTTGCCTTTTTTAACTGGTATGTATTGGTTTTGATTGTGTTTACTGATGACAGTGATTTATTTGTTATATCTTCTGTCCCAAAGGGTCTCAAAGTGCCATAACAAACTGCCTACTTTACTTTCAAGCATTGCCTACTGTACCACCTTTGGACTAGTGCAAAGCAGCTCTTTTGTAACCACTGAACCCATTGCCTCTGAATGCTGGGAGTTGCTGGTTTTAAGCCATTGGGCAGAAGTTGTGGCAACTAGGTCGCAGCAGATGTTGCAAACTACAGAGTGATTTGAAAAGATAGCACTTAGGTGCAATCAAACCCCTTCTGTTTTGTGTTTTTCCCTAAGTGTTTTATTAATCTTTGAGAAACACATGTGGCAGCTCTGAAACCTTAATTTTACTTGCACCGTCTCAGATGGGATGTTTGGTCCCTAAAGGGCATGTATCTAGCAAGCACTAATTCTCCACAAACCAGCTGTGGTGCATGTACGATTCTGTCATTGCTAATTCTTGCTTAAACCTGATGTGAGCTTAAATAAAGAGTTTGTTTTGAGGTTAACCAAAAACTCTGTGGTCCAAATGATGCAGTATTCTGTGTGTGTAAATGCGTATACAATAATGGTAACAGAAGCCATTTTGATCCAGATTGTCAGGATTGAAAGGATGCAGTTATGCTTGAAAAATACATATGCATTTGCATGCACAATTACTCAAGTTGGAGTTTAGGTATTTAAGTGGCCATTTGTTCTCTCATTTTCAATTATTATGTTCATCCTGGAGGAATGGATTTGTGCAAATCAGCAACACAAATATGCATATGTTTTGTTGTGTGCTATCCCAAAAACATGTTGCCTTACTCGGACATAAACTTGGATTGATTTTTTTTTTTTTCCTCCCCTTGAAATTTCTGTTCTAATCTGAGGAATGTGAAGTGTGCTGGCTGAATGGCAGTTCTTCAGCAGCATGTTTTCCTTTTCCAAATGGTTAACTCTCGTAATTGTTTCTGTAATGTAAACTAATATTTCCAGCTAACAGTTATTCAGGGTACTGTCATGGCAAGCCATAATTCAATCCCATTGCGTAGTGGTCCAAATAATGATCAAGGCTTGCCCCTAGCTGAATTATCGTTCTTTTGCTTCTTACTTTCCCTTCATACACATAAACAAGTCTGTCTTTATGCTAAACTCTGAAATACAGAGGAAAGCAGAAGTGATATTGTTGATTCAGAGCTCCATCCTTGCAGCTTCAGGGAGAGAACTGCTTATAGGGATATGAAAGCCTTTGAAGGGCTTCTTGGTAGCTTGGCCCATAGCATTGGTGGAGGCTCACCAGGCTCTTATTTTGTCACCTTTAGTGTATCTACATAGAGCATCTACTGCAAATATTTAACAGAGTGGATGAACAGGTCCAATCTGACTTGGGACTGAAAACTGTTTGGGCTGATGCTAAACTGCTGCTCAAAGATCTTCAGTACACTGAAGTTTGCACCAAAATTAGGAACTTTTGAGTCAGCTTATGACGCAGCTTATGGAAATAACACTTGTAAAGAAGATTGTGTACCTTCTGTGATTCTCCTTTAAGAAAGAGTAGACATCAGGAAAGGATGGTAGCAATATGAATGCCACAGAAGTATGAAGTTTTGTCAGTAAACCTTTGCTGAGGGAGAAATTATTTTTTTAAAATTCCTTCATATTAATCATCCTATTAAGGGTTAGCATAATAAAGGTTTATTGATTACTTTTCAAGCTGTAATTTGCCTGTGATTCTTTTGAAAGAAAATTATATTTTTATGAAATGGAAATATGCAAATACTGCATGACAATGACCTAATGAAGTGGCAAACTATATATTTTTTTTAAATCACTTGTGATCCAAAATGCCATCTTAATTCTTGGAATTTAACACTATTCACAGTTGGGCAGTCTGCAAATCATTCAAAGTAATATGGAAGTTTGTCTAACCTGGGAAATGTTAACAAGTACAAAATGCCTCTATGAAATGGTTCATGTAAGTTTGGGCCAGGAATGATGGTGGGAAGCTTTGTAAATTGCTAAAAGAACATGAAAAGGAAGGTTGTAACTTTGATTTTCTAAATGGTGATTCATAGACACACAGGATGAATGGTATGACAGTTTGCCTGGTTAAATGTGGGAGCTATGCTCAATCATGGGTGCTTTAAGGGCACTTCGACTAAAAAGAGCCTGTTGTGGGCTCATCTGTAGAGTCACAGATGCCCAGATGATGCTGGGGGTGCCCTGCAGAGACTGGGCTCTGAGTGGGGCAGGATGAGGTTTGCAAGAGCAAGCTGAGAAAGGGGGTCTGACCCTATTGCATGAATGTTTTGGATACTAGAAATGTGGGTGGAGAGTCATGGCTTTGGCTATTTCACACTGGAGGGGAAAGGTAATTCAGGCTGTAGTAAGCAAAGAAAGAGGTGCGAGTGCTACAGGCTGCTTCTGTCTGTGCTCAGGAAGCCCGAATATGACATTATATTCAATTAATCTGAGCCAGTACTGTGGTCAGGCTACATTCCTGCAGGCTAATGGCAAAAGAGCCTGGTTTGATTGCCATCTGTGCTAACACTTGGGAGACAGCACAGAGACTCGTGGGTTTGTGTTAGGGTAACAGAGCAGAGACCCAAGCAGTGGTTCCAGTATCCTCTTGTTTGTGTTTTCAGGTGTCATCTGACTTGCTGAAATTTTGCATTCAGGAGTGATTTCTGATTACTTTAGGTAACCCACAGCAGGAGCTGCTGGATAATCTCAAGAGGTCTTCCTGGAAGCCTTAGCTCCATTTTGTACCCTTGGAGGGTCTGAAGAGATGAGAGATGTCTCCATTAGGCAGCCAAGTTCAGGAGCTTATCTGCATGGCTTTAAGCTTGCTAGTTTCACATCAGCCCATTAGAGAACCTCTTTCCCAGACTGGAAAGGAGATGGGACTCTTAGTAATTTGCTAATACCTACTGCTTGTAGGCTGCCTTTTCTTTTTCCACTTCAAAATGTCACATTGGATTCCTGATGGAATTAGAAATTTTTATCTTCCTTCTCTCTGCTAGACCTCTGACTTTTTTCTGGTTTTCTTCTACACTGAAGACTTAATTTTTCACATATGTGAGACAGGGTGAAAATTAAACAAACAAGCTGGCAGATAGACAGAATAGTTCTTCATGTCTGGAAAGCTGCAATGAGCTGTGACTTAGGAATTACAGTGCTTCATATTCAAACTTTTCTTTTTGATGCATTGGGGTGGCACAGGAGCTGACAGTGACATATGGAGAAGGCCCTCTTAGGAGGATTGAGGCTGTTATGTGATAAATGACACAGTATGTCAAAGGACTTCTGCTATCCATCATGCTGGCTTCCTCTGAACACACTCTCACTAAAAAGAGAGGTAGCTACACAAATAGCTGGGGGATGCTGCAGGTAGGGTCAATGGTGTGTTCAGAACAGAAAATACGAAAGCCAGAAAGTGCATGTTTGCATGGGAATTAATAACTCCTGAGTTTTGAGTTCAGAATTATAAAGTCAATTTTTGTTTAAACATTTGAGGTACACCAGTTCTACATCTTTGTCAGGAATGAACCTTAGCTTCAACAGCTGTCTCCAAAAGTCATTCAGTCAAAAGGTTTCAAAACTCCACCAAGTTCTCAGTGCTGAACAGCTAAACTTTCTCAAAAGAAAGGCTGTTTAGCATCAAGTTTTGGATTGAAAGCATGGTTCTGTCCCTGATACATCCTCAGACTTTCCCTCTTCCTTCCTTTCATAGCTGTTTGGTAGTTTGAGTCTGAAATGCAGTAGAGTCAAAGTCATGATCTGTACTTTCGTATGTACATGAGAGGCATGGGAAGACAGGCAAGCATAGTAGCAGGGTGGTACAGTTGTTGTAAACATAAGGGATAGAAAATACTTTTGAGGGAAGGAACAGGGCTTTGACTCTTGGGAATATCCTCTGCAGGACACTTGCTACTATTATTGACCATTCAAGTTAAGAAGTAATGGGGCATACTTTCACAGCTCTGTGCCTTCCACTGTTGGAAAGTTTGTTGGCTTTTGATCTCAGATTTCTTCTTTCTCTGTCACCTTTACCCATAGTACCTCTTTATTTCTTTCATTCTTTTCAGATTGACACATGCACCAGTGGCTGTTCAACAGGAGTAAGGGATGTGTAGCATAAAATAAGCATGTGTCCATTTCAACCTCCTGTAGTCCATCTCTTTTTTTCATCAGCTGTAATGGCTGTTTTTTTCCCCCTACTTGATTGATGGACCCTCAATAGCTATGTAGTCTATAAACCTAGACAAGACAAGTAGTCTGTCTCTTTTGATCCCTGAACTCCTAAAAGCCTGATTCTGACTCTGTTTAAGTGGTGCTTATGTGCCCACATGCACAGTAGTAATTGGTGCAGAATATCAAATGTCACTACTTGACATTTCATTCATAACAGTAACATTTAAAATAAAGGCTTTAACTTGATGATTCACCAGTGGCCAATGTGAAATGATCTGGGATGGTCTTCATGTTACAAGTGTCAATCAACAAACGGATTACTCTGGAGATAATTTAATCAGAGCCCATCAGTGAACTGGCTGAAGAAAATCCCCTTGCTTCCAGATTATTACTGTAGCCTTATTGCATATGAGATGAGACAAGAGCATAGTCTTGGTAGAAGAGTGGCTACAACTTCTGTAGGCCCTCTAACAAACCCATTTCTGGTAGGATGGAGTTGCAAGTCCCTCAGGTGCATCTGTTCTGTAGTTCAGTACAGGACTTGAGGTTCCACAGCTGCTGAGCTGGAAGCTCCTGCCCAGAACAAAATTTGCTAAACACAAACCAACCTAAATATATAGATAACTCAGCCCCCTCCAACTCCCAGTGCTGCTGTGCTCCACTTTATTTGACAATACAGCTTTTCCTTCAGAAACTCTTCATGTGATGAGACACTTATTTCAGCTGTTGACCTCTATCAATGACCCTTCACTGGGAGATCAGGTGTAGAGAACCAGGCTATTATCTGCTTTCCACTCACACATTTCTAATCAAAGCAGCCAATTTTGCTAACGCCTACAGCTGGAGTCACAGTGAAGGAGACCTGGCTGAGTACAGAGAAAAGAAGTGCTTGGAATGGCAGAGCCAGGGGTAAAAAATCCTGAGGGTAAGGCTAAAAAAGAAAAGTCAAGCTGGGAGAAAAGACGAACAAGAAAAGCAAGGATAAATTCTAAATTCCAGTTTCATATTTAATATAAGAAGTCATGAGATTCAGCAGAGTGAAGTAAAGCATCTCTACACCCTCCATGCATCTCTCCATGCTCTTTTAGCTTGCTTACTCCAATGAACATTAGTAGCATGCTAGCACTGTATTCAGTTTTCAGTGTGTATGCTTAAGACAAAATATGTTAATAAATAAATAAAACCCAAAGCAGCTCTGACAGGAAGATATCTCTTCAGATGTTATAAGGGATAATATTTACTCCAGTTAAGATACTTGTTGAGTCTTTCTGTTCTGGCTGTTGAATTCTCTCTAGACTTGGAGAACACTCAAATATTTGAGCCCCCATGCACTGGGTTTAGACAGTGAGCAGGACTACAGTGTGTCACCTTCTGCTCTGGTCTTCAAAACCTATAGTTCGGGCTACTAGCTATCACTGTTGTCATTACTTATAACCAGAGAAATCAAGTCTTCTTAAACAGAGCAGTAATCCTTGATGATGTGTCAAACACTTGTGCTGTTCCCTTCCTTGAAGCACTAGCTTCAGTTTATAATCACGCTGTTTGCTTACTTTCCGATGTGATGTAGAGGTGTCACTATATCACATTTGAATGTTTTAACTGTACTTCAGTAACAGGTAAATGATACCAGTATCTTATAACCTGGTAGAGCAGGTTGTCAATAGTTTACTATCACAAATGATGGGCTGTCATCTCAGGCTGGATACCAAGGCACTGCCTTTATCTGTCTTTGATTTTAATTTTTTTCTGGCTTAAAGGTCCTGTAGGCTATAATTGCTTTTTGGGAATGATAACATTGTTATTGTTAGCCCTGGATTTGTGAACAGCTGTTGTCTTCAGTTCCTGTATATTTCACTGTCTGGTTTACAATTATAGTCCATAAATTGTGTTAGGATTCTTGGTAACAAGGAGTATACTGAAAATGAGATTCTTTTCAGTGTTTGTGTCACTTTGCAGGAGACAGGGAAGGAAAAGAAACATTGTCAAATGATGAGAGTGCTGCTTTTCTTATCTTTCTGCGTTTTTGATGTGAGCAAGAGTTTGGCCTTTTTTCCAGGATTGCATTCAGATGTTCACCCAGTGCTACTTGGATTTGCAGCATGAACTTTCAGCCAGAACCACCACACTGCAGAAGCTTCTTAGCCATAGCAGGCTGGTATTAGCATCTTTTCCAGTGAATGACCTGATTCCTCATTTGTAATTCTCTGTAGTAGAGCTAATGGAAGATGCTCTAATCAAAGTCCTGAGTCTTTGTGTGTAAACAAAACAACACTGCGAAACACCCTGAGGACCAAATTGGGTTTTTTTCTTATCCTTTATATCTTTAGTTATGTGAATAGAAATGTAAATATTTTGGTCGTTTTTTTCCTTGCTTTACCCCAATAGGGAGTTAGATTCTAATTTCTTTTCAGTTCAGAATGTGTCTCTCTCTGTCTTTCACTTTTGTCCTTTCTTTCTTAGTGAATGTCTTTCTCTCCCTATGCAATTCTGCTTCTGCCTTTTGTCTGCTATTCTCCCACTCTTTTTATTTATTTTTGTTTTGGTAATCTGCTGGGATTCTGTTCCTGTTTAGCATGATATGGACCGAGGACCATGGAAGCTCCAAAATGTCCTATTTTGTTACTGGTGGGGACCATTCAAAGAGCTCTGTTTAATGTTGTTTTCTGTTAGTAGAGAGACTGTTTGAAAAGAGTTAATTTTTGTCAGATGGGTTCAAAGAACAAGACAAAATACCGTAATTTAGAGAGTTTCCACACAGTTTCCACACAACATATAGAAAAGTTTCTAAGTTTCTCTAGTTGTTCTCAGGTAAATAGATTATTAAGTAGATTTGGTACCCAAGATCCTAGGAGTTATTTAGGGTATTATGAGTTTTAGGCAATGTAGTACTGGTTGAAAAGGTGTGTTCTTAGTGTCAGCTATACTCAGCGTACCATATTCTGATGTGCAGTATGTCTTGTTTCTCCTTCTGGCCCCTCTCTGTGTTGCTCTGCCAATGTACCTCAATATTGACCTGTGGACACTGTTGTGTCACTGTGGAATCCATCCGTACTGTCATCTGAGGACACTCTGGCCTAGTAGTTCTCCTGCATTTGTAAAATAATTCTTCTTTCTTATTCAACAAAATGGGCTGTATCATATTCCTTAAGTAGGTTTGCTCCCTGTTGGCCTGTGCTATTACAATATTTTTCCCTATTACTTATGTAGAACTGTTTTATATTAGATAATAGAGACCATTAAATAGTCTCATCATTATCATTCAGAAATCTTTAGTGTAGCTTAAACTCTTCTCAGATCTGGAGCAAGCTCAGATCCCATTAAAAAGATTCCTAGGTTTTTATCTTCCAAACCATAGCTTTCATTTCTATGGCAATTTCCCTTCATCACCAAGAAATAACAAGCAGTGCTTGTAAATTCTCTGGCTAATAATTCAGTGATTATGATATTAATGACATATTGTGCAAAACAGGTGGTAGTGGTGGGGAAGAAATAGAAGAGCAACTATCAACCTTGAAAATGGCATCAGTTTTCTCTATTTCTGCTCCTTGAAATTCATTTGGCTAAATGAAATGGGATTGGATTTGATAATTTGTTTTAAAAATCATGTTAGTAATAATCCATTTATCTGCGGGATATATGGAAGGGCCCCTGGATTCCATGACTTACTGTAAACATCTCTGAGGTTTCACTCTCAGTATCTGCATTTAATGACACTCATCCCAAATAGGTAAAATGTACCTCAGCAGGGTAGGAAAAGAATTTGAAATAATTTAAAAGCCACATTGTGTTTTTTTATTTAGATAAAATTAACTAGTATATGCTTTTTTTAGTTCTGTGATATGAATAAAACATTTGTCTGTGTGGAGCTGATTGTAACGTAATGTTCCTGTTGCTTCCAGTAGGGATTTGGGAAGGGAGTTGCTTTTATATACTGTCATACCTGGAGGTAAAAAAGATAGATGGCCAGTAGGGAAGAGAAAAGAAGTGTTCATATATAATTTCTGGATTTTTCTTTTTTTTAGTATTGTGCCACAGTGTTGCTAGTGGGTACATTTGAGAGGAAGATCATCTTATTTACTTAGAATGATCTGTGACATATCTGTGGTGCATCTGGGTATAAGAAGGTCGTTGATGGATCAACCCATTAAAGATAAGGGTTCTCTTTTTTTTCCTCTTTTTCGAGCAATGTTTTTCACCATTTGTAAACATTTCACCACTGCAACTTTGAAGTATAATGAAGATGTTTGTAGTTGATAGAAACAAAGCATCTTTTCCTTCATACCATACAACGTAATAGAAGTTAAAAGGAAGGTGGAAAAACATAATGAAGAATTGACAAGTATCACAAAGCAATCCTGGTCGAACAGGACAAAATCTGACATTTGTCATCATCATACTCAATAGGTGACACCAAGTGTCAATACCGAGCTCTGAGCATGCCATTGTAATGATGATCGGTGGTAAGGAAAGGTTTTCTTTTTGAACTGTTTGTTGAGGTAATCTTATGCCCAGGAACAGAAGGAATAAGAATCCTTATGACTTTGTTCTAAAGAGTTTATTTTCATGTGTTCCTGTTATTAATAAGTATTACTTTTTTTTTTTTTTGTGTAGCATAATGCACTGAATGCCAACAGTGATATCTTTGGCATTAGAATCCGAGGCTATGGACGTCCTGAAAATGTGTATTCTGCTGGCTAGTCACACAAAATAGAATAGTGATTTGATTAATTTTATTGTATCCTCTGTTTCAGGAAATGGTCAATAGGTGTGTAGATGACCTTCTGAGTAGCTTTGTGTGAAGCATTTCTACAGCCTTTAGCTTGAAGGACAAATTGGTCAACATAGGTACCTTGGCTTATGGTTGGATTCTGTTTTCCTACACCCCACTGTAGATTCACAATTACTCTGTTGGAGTAAGTGAAGTTACTTTGTAGTCTGACAGTGCAGTTGGAAGCATAACCCAATTGTACTGTGTAAATTGCTCCTGTTTTCTTTTTTATCCCCATCTTAAGAACAAACTGTCAACTTTATCTGTCAACCAATCAGAGTCTGGCAGTGAAACATCTGGCTTAAACATCTACTGGCAGAGGAAATGCAATTTATGTCTCTAGTAACAAGTAACCAGCACTACGTTAGGGTTATGATGGCAAGGAAACTCCGTTTCCTTAGAGAACAGCAAAAGGAAGGTGCGTATTGATACTTCCTTGGTATTGCAACTCTTGCTAGGACCTGATGTGAATATGTAGACACACACTGCTTCCTTGCTACTGCAACTCTTGCTAGGACCTGATGTGTGTATGTAGACATACATTGTCTTAGAGAATATATATTTACTGTGCAGGAAACCTGGATAGGTATTCATTAAAAATGTAACCCACAATCTCAGCCATAAATGCAAGGCACAGCTTCTCCTAATGTTGCATAGATATTTCCTGTGTGGACATCCTGGGCTAAGTTTGAAACATAGATAAGCAATCAGGTTAATGGAGCAGTGAAGGCGTATTTGCAGTTGCAAGCAGACAGCTAAATGATAATAATAAATCAGTAACTAACTAACTAAATACAATCCAAGTAGCTGTCTTCTCTGAATGCGATTAAGGGGCTGTGTCCATTCAATCAGTATAGTCACTTAGCATTTGATGAAATCCTGAGAAGTGGATGTAAATAATACTTTGAGAATATAGTTGACTCAAATGTCCCTTTGCAATGATGGGAAACATGTTTTGGAATGAACTTCAACTCAGCTCACTGAATCAGGGTACCCAGGGAAGTGGTTCTTTCCATCAAGCCTCTCAAGTTACTTTACACATACGGAAATAAAAAATACGTCCATTCATTTGTGCTAAGTTTTATTCTTGACGCTTCTTCTGCTTCAGGAGGATTTACTAACCTGTAAGAAATATGGTTTGACTGAATTGATTCCTATTACTACTTTGTTCAAGTGGTATCTCCCAAACTGCTACTGCAGCAAGATTCCTTTTGCTTCTTAAGGGAGAGCTCATGTCAATAATAAACACTGGGATCTTTGTTGAACGTCCACTTTCTTTAAAAGTTTTCTATCCTGGAGATTTTTTGTGAGATGCAAGTATAATTTATAGCAGAATTTGTGATGGATACAAACTAACTTACCTTGGAACCTGTTCCAAAGCATTGTCATTACTTCAAGTAACATCCCTGCAGAGATGGTAGATGTGAGTGGAAGTTGGCAAATGGAGGAGCAAGAAAGAAGAGACCCCCTGAGGCACTCCAGTTGAAACATTGATGTAACCTGTCACTGAATTATGTGAGAAACTTAGGCAATTTGCTATGGACCATGAGAAATCATCCCTGGAAGACCCCAAAGGATGAATAGAAGTAGCTGTGAAGGAATATCATGAAAGCCCAAAGCTGTAGCTGTCTGTGAGGCTGAGCAGCTTTTTGCATGTATCTTACTGACCCTGTTAGATGAGTAAGACCTGGTGATTATTTATCCTCTGCAGTAAGGCAATAGCATGAGGACTTATTAGAGTAAACAGGGATCTTGGAATAAATGTCGACAGCAAATCGGTCACTAACTACTGACTCATCCTGTTCTGTTTGCAGGCCAACAGCAGAGATCTTTAAATTAGGTTAATTCCTGCTTGTACTCTTCCTCTTACAAAGACAAAATTTAAACTGTATATAGGAGGATCACTCTAGCATGGAAACAAATCACTTATTTCCTTTCAGTATCCATATTGGTTATTCTTTGTGATAGACTGAAAAGCTGTCAGGGAAGAGTGGGGCTGAACTCTGATGTCTTTCTGCCAATTCAAGACAGTGAGCTCTACCCAAAGGGTAGTGCCAGTAGCATAAGTTAGGACAGCCCTGTGGCATCCTATTATCTTCTCATTGCCAGGGCAAACATCCACTTTTGGCAGTGCTGGGCCCAAGTCCTCCTATTCCAGCAGCTCTTTGGTGTCAGTGATAAACAGTCTGCTCATAATGATGGGGCTTGGCATTCTTTTTCCAACTGTTGCAGCAGTAGGCAACACATCTTGTATCATGTGTGCCAACAGTATGTGATAACATTAAAACTCTTTCCAAGTAGAACTCCTCCTCAGTGCCTTACTGATAGACAGGTAAAGTGACAGACCTGTAACAGGCAGGAAGGGAACCTGCAGCTCCTCACATACTCTCATCTTTATCCACAAAAGGCCTCTTGGCCTAGTTAATGTCTGTAAGTTACTTGGACAACAGCTTATAGCAGAGCAGGCTATTCTAATGGAGATTTGCACTTGAAACAAGCTGAAAGAAAGGAGGCATATTTCAGAGGATGCTTGGTAGAATTTTTGTCTTGTCTTTGATATTGTGACAGCTTTCAACTTTTTTTTTTATGGCTTTCTTAACTCCTGGGGTGGTGGAGAGATGGTCTTCTATACATAAGAATGAAATGTGAAATTCCTGAGCAGCATTGAAAGCTCAAGAGCAAACACTGCAATGGGAATATATGCTGTGTTGGTTTGCTGTTACCCATGAGATCCATTTTGAGTCTCAATACCTTGTTCTTCTCTGCAGTGGACTATTTCTATGCTGTTTAAAATATTGTTTGATTTTCTGTACAACTCTTGAACTTGCTCATCAAGAGAGGCTTTGCAGCTGAGAGGAGTTGGTGTGAGAGTTAAGTAATTGGAGGTTAAATGATATTCATTGTGAGTTCATGAAACAGATCTTTTACTGGCATGAATGCTTCTAAAGATCAAACGGGCTTGATTGGGGGGGGATCAAAGAAAGGAAAGATAGGATAACCAGATGTTACAGGTGAAGCAAAACTGTCAAATATACAAAGGTTCAAATGTACGTTAAGCACTAAGTCAGTCCTTTTTAACTTTGTCAATGTCTTCTGATGAAATTATCTTAGACATATACAGACTGAATGAGAGCTGTGCTTGTACCCTCCGGAGGGTGTACTCAGAAGTATTCACCAACATGAAACATCTAGAGTGTAAGTTTAATATTGAGGAAGACATGAGTTTGTGGTTTCAGAAGAAAACCACCATGCTGTTAATTCATCCTTAACATCTGTGAACCATTTGATGCAGTATTTCTTTTGGACAGCAACCAGTACTGTATGCTACAGAAGACATGAGAATCTTCCTCTCAGACAAATGTGAGGAAAAGGCACAATCCTAATCTTTAATCATTGGAGAATGGCTCACAACTGGAATTGTGAGGGTTTTATGTTTCCTCTAAAATGCTTCTACTTGGCTGTTTGAAGACTTAATGCTTAGAAGGTCACCTAATCGCCTTTCCCTGTCTGATGGTGTAAAACCATGTTCTGTGATTTCTTCCAAGCAAGTCATATTCCCCTGACTGAGCTGGGAAGTGCTGGACTGAAACCATGCTAAACAATTCCAACCCATTTCAACACCCGCAAACTTTTTGTTTCACTGATGTTTACACACAATTGCAGTTACTGCCTTTCTGTTAGACAGCAGCTGGGGGCTGATTTTTTTTTCCTGCCACAGCCACCGCTGGAGTGCCTGCATGCATAAAAATGATAAAACATCCAGCCCTACTGTTACCTAATTGCAGCTGGGATTTTGCAGCTGTGCAGTCACACCATGAGAAATAGATTCAATGCTGCAATTCAGTGAGCGTGCTTTTCAGGCCAACAAATTTGCCTTGTGAGCTGAAGAAAAATGAGCTCTGTAGACCCAATTCTTTTTTTTTTTTTTTTTTTTTTTCTTTTCCTGGTTGCAATTCCTTTTTGCTCTCTGTCACTGGTAATTTTCAGTTCTCAGGAATAGAGATAAGCATCCTTCATGGCATCAACCTTTGAGGACCACTAAGTAATTGCTTTCCTGGCTGTGAACAGCTTAAAAAAAAAAAACCTTATGAATGTTTTGCTCTCTTTGAATCATCATTTTTCCACTTTCATCGAATGTTTACCGTGCAATCTCAGACAAGTCATTAAACTGTTCTGTAGTTACTTTACCCATCTATACAGTGATGGCAGTAATACCTTAAAGAAGCTCTTTGGGCTTAATTCAATGATAATATAATTGTTTGACATGTCTGAGGGTTTGTTTGAGAAAAGATGGTCCTATTGAAATGGAGATTTCACCTTAAAAGTACGTATGCCGCACTCTGAGGGAGGATGGGGATGATTAATTTAAAAAAAAAATAAAAATCTTTATTTTGGACAACCAAAAATGGCAACAAGTATGACTAGTTTGGTATAGTTATTTTTGCCTAACTCGCAATTTTTGGTGATCAAACTTGTCAGCTCACCAGAAAATCAGAACAAAAACTTTATCAGCTTTCTGGAAAAGGCTGTATGTTCCTCTGACTTTTTTTTTTTTTTTTTTTTTGGAAGGTGGTTGCAAACGTTGTATCTTAACAAAAATTACAACTATTAAGTATTTTACAGCACTATATATCATTATTAATTACACAATGTTATTGCAATGAAGCTGATCAAGAAGGGTAGAAGACTGGTTGAAGTTTTAGCTAGGTCCTATCCTGTAGGCAACAAGTGACTTCACTTGCTTATAAATATTCCCAAAAGATAACAGAAGTCATCAAGCTGAAGAAGCTTTACCTAAAGACAGTGATAACTGAACTATGTTGCCTATATGTAGGAGGAAGACAACTTGGATCCTAAGGTCTTTCCTATTTTATTCTTTATTCCTCGGTGTTTTCAGAGTCTTGGTCAAAATAATTGGCAACCTTGTGCAACCTTTATTCCAACTGATCAGAATGGGTACTTGAATTTGCACATTGATTTTTGTAGGGCATATTGCTGTGAGCTTATCTATATTGACTAAATGATATGCAGCTGAGTCTTTAATCTCTCTTGGGTTTGTGAGTGGTAGGATAGTTCAAAGAACAGGGAGTCCTGAAGAAATTAAAACAGGGAAGCCACAATCGGCTATCATCAGAAATATTCTAGAAATTTGTTAGCCTTCCTGCCTTTTGTTAGGATTCTAAGAAAGTACCATGCTTGTTTCTTTCAAATCTATTTTGGAATAGAGAAAATTTTATTCCTCTGTGCCTTCTTTCCATGTCATTCTACTGAGAGACACACTATAGGTACATCTCCACTGCAAACAATGTCTTGAAGTTGCATCTAGAGTTGTTTCTCAGAAGTGACAGAGTATAGTTCTTCTCTTTGGAAAACAGTTTTGAAAACCTCTTGTTCAAAGTTGGAGCTTAGCACAGTTTCTCTTTAGAGGCAAATGTATTGCTCTGTATGACGGACTTTGTGGTACATCAGTGCTGTCATTCACCTGTTGAGTCCGAATGTGTGTTAACAGTTAAAATGTGTTCAGCTCTTTTATAAATA
>NW_009638207.1:5884-7651 GCF_000690535.1 Cariama cristata | reverse complement strand
CTTTCCCTATGAGGAGGTCAAAAAGAGTATTCTATTTAGAGAAAAACTGTAGTCCTCAGTCGTTGATTTCTGTAAAGACAGACAACACGGTCCTATTCTTTGGTTAGTATCTGAGTGTGCTAAGTTAGATCAGCTGGTAAATATAAATTGCTTTCAATGGCACTGTCTCAATTTTTACCCATGGACCTTCTGAGTAGAAGAGATACAGCTGTAAATTACCCTTCTATATGTCTTACAACAAGTGATTGAGAGATTGTATTAGAGCTCTCTTCTTTTCTCCACATCTAAATAAGGGACTCTGTTAGCCTGGTACTTTGTCATCTACATTCCTATTAAATATTTCAACTTTTTATCAGGATTTGATTTTCTTAACTCACTGAAAAAGGACAGTGCCACTTATCTGAAAGGCTTTTAAACATTTTGCTACTAAGATGGGATGCTGATCATCGTTTTTCTTCATGGGTGTCCTCATGCTTACCCTTCAATCCCAAAATATTCACAATTTATTCCCCTTTAAGAGATTATTCTTCTATTATATTACATTAAAAACAAGTGTGTGGAGGATGTGGCAGAGGAAAAGCTAAGGGAAAAAAGCCCCAAATGTTTGGATAAAACACTGTATCCTCCATTCTGGAATATTGCTGATATCTTCTGATGCTTCAAACTTCTTGATCCAATTTAAGAACAGAGTTAAAAATGAGCAGTAAGGACCATAAATTAGTTGCCCCATTCCAATTTTTTTTCTAGGAAGATAATTAAGAATTTCCTGACTTTGGAAGATGCTGAGTGCTTGCAACTCTATTGAACTTCAATAAGCAGTGATGAGTAGCTCCATATTTTGAAAAATCAGGTCATTTATTTCAGTATTCATGTAACTTCGCTTTATAAATCTGTTTCAAGAGGAAATTTTTTGATCGTACTACTCCCCAATTAAAATTTGTCAATTGCTATGCAAAAACAGCTTAGATTTTTTGCTCACACAAGGATATATGAACCACTTTCGTACATTTGTTCCTATCTAGTGCCCTAGTTTTTCTTTACTAGAAACTTCCAGCAAGACTTCTCCAGTGAATGTGTTCAGCATGGTATCTATTGCAAGTCTTTCAACTCCCCTGAGATTTTGATAGCACCTATTAGGAATCTTAAATCTCTCTAGGCATCCTGAATTTTCAGTGCCAGCTTTACTTAGCACTTAAATGAACTCTCTGAAACCTTTGTCCACATCTTGCTAGGATTTGTGAGCTTTCTGAAGAATTTGGTTCCGTTTTTGGGTTTTACAGTAATTCTGTCTATTACTGCTTGTTATATGTGTATATTTTTAATTTTTTCTGAATGTTTTGCAGAACTCTGCAAGCCCATCAGGTTTCTCTAGTGGATACTTTATTTTAATAAGTGTGTATTGAATGCTTCATTTAACTTTACTATTGTGAAGTGCCCAGAGACACTGTGCTTGGATGAGCAGTTATGTAA
The DNA here is from genome assembly GCF_000690535.1 of Cariama cristata. Classification (NCBI taxonomy): domain Eukaryota; kingdom Metazoa; phylum Chordata; class Aves; order Cariamiformes; family Cariamidae; genus Cariama; species Cariama cristata. Next base: position 6,181 of record NW_009638207.1, on the reverse strand, counting down.
GTGCAGTTTGTTTTAGTTTTTTAGTATCAGAATTAGCATTCAGCTGAGATTTGAAGGCTCATAGTGCATGTGCATGGGGGAAAGTAAACAAATAAGAGAGCTTAGTGCATCTACACACATAACCCCAAACTGCTTTCTTTGTCCGTGACTGCTTGCTCTACTCACTGGCAGATCAGTCCTCCAAATGCCCTTCTAGCAATGCGAGAGTGGCTGTTTGCCTGCTCTCTGAGGATACACGAAGGGATTAGCTTCGCACTAGCAGAGGACTGAATTTGTTTTGCTGAGAATTGCAGGATA
>NW_009638207.1:0-5847 GCF_000690535.1 Cariama cristata | reverse complement strand
CCCGTCGTTATTAAATAATTGTTTGACGCCTATCCAGGTGAACAGATGCTTTATTGGTAAAAGTTTGCTGTCTACAGGATGGATGGGGCCTTGGCAGTAGTTGCTGGGTTTCATACAGGGACAATTCAAATTCATCATTTGTGTGGCAGTCCTAAGGCACGTGGTTTCTCTGGCCTGAGCACTGGAAGAATTCAATCTTTCTTCTCCTCTTTGCCTGAGACTCTTACAGAAAGGACGTAGTAGGGCAGACGGTACACGTATTTGTGAGCAGAACGGTCCACAAAAGAGCAAGTGGTGTGTTTTATATTTTTTTTTTCAGTAACTGGAATGACTTATTAAACTATTTGCAATGCATTACTTACTAGCTATTGCGTGAAGCAGTCTTCATTTACTGGTAGTGATGGTATTTCTAACTCATTGCTCAAGTCTTCCAAAGCCTTAATGGTCTCCTGGAATACATGAGGGAATGAATCATGCGAAGTGTTAGCCCAGAGTTCACAACACTGGAGAGAAGTATTATGGAGGGGTAGAACATCTATGAGGAAGATACCATGTGCTGGCAAAGAAAGAAAGCAGGAGTATATGTCTGGTTAAACGGAAAATAGCCACATCCCTTCAAAGTCAGGTGGAATGTATAACAAGAAAATAAGACAAGGTGGTTTTGTTGGGTTTTTTGGGGGGTTGGTTTTGGTTTTGGTTTTTTGGTGGTTTTGTGGTTTTGTTTTTTTGTGTTATTGTGGTGGGGTTTTTTTTGTTTCTGTTTTGGCTTGGAAGCTGTATTGCAAACAGGTCTGATCCATAGATATTTTTCATTTCCACAGAAGGGAACATTTATTTCAAAGAAAGCAAATGCTGTTTTATAGGAACTCCTGACTCCCCAGCGGAATTCACAGGCAGAGTTAGAAATCCCATGTCAGAAAGCAGAAATACAACAAGCTTGGACTTGTATGTATCATTGCTGAGTAGCCTGTGAGGAAGTATTACTTTATTGCAGAGAGATTATATTTGCCATGCAAGTGGCCTGCAAAGTTAGTAGAGGTCAAGTCCCATAACACTATCGCCCACTGTAGTGGGAATTTCTAGTCATGACGTAGATGTTAATGGTAATATCTTCATAATCATACTAGGATTGCAACAAGGCTGGAAAACAAAGGGAGGGAGGGAAGATGGGGAAAAAAGGGGAAACCTTTCTAGCATGAGCAACTAACACAATCTAATGTTGGTTTCCTCAGCTAGCCTGCGCCTACTTTGGGAAGGAAAGGAGTTGGCAAGCTACGTACTTGGTTTTGTGTTTTTGTAAGCTACCACTGAGCATATTTCAATTAATACTGCTTTGTCAGAACTATAATTTGCTAATGGAGGAAGTATAGCGTGTCTTCATGTATGTCAGCCTGTGGCCAATTCCACTATAAATCGCATCACGGTCTCATGTGCAGTGAGGTCCCTTTTTGTGCTTCTGCGCTGAGCTGAGCAACTTGGTGACAAAATAAACCTACCCTGTGCCAGTTCTTTTTCAGAGAAGAAAAACAAGATCTTTTTTTGAGCAATGGGAATTAATACTGAAGGATGAATTTGTGAGCCTACTCAGCATTACAGAGGGAAAACCAACTCTGCCTAATCTAGATCAACCATGTTTTAACATTACTTATTTTTTAAGTTTGTTATTAACCTCTCTTCAGAAAATAACAGAACAAGCTTGGCAAAACAACCTTCCAGCCTCCTACAGGACTGAAAATATATGTGCTCAAAAGCATCTTATTTTGGAATACCACGACCTCATTGTCGTGCAGGTGTGACTTGCAGAGACTTATCCCTGCTGCTTGTTTTTATTGAGAAAGATGGCTGAGGTGATAGAAAATGGGGACATAATGCACCTCAGCTTGGGAGAAGTGACTTCAATCTTCATCACCTTTGTCTCTTTCTTCTTCTTGGACTCTTTTTCTCTTTTCTCCTTTTTTCTGTCTTCATTGCCAGCTGGTGGGTTACTGTCCTGCTTTGCTATGAGGTGTTCACTTGCTGAAACAATTCTGATTCCCATACAAAGCTTTGCAGACCCCAGACAGGAAAGGAACTCCCATTTTCCAAGCAGAGTTGTCTTCTGGGATAGGGAGATGATGCCCCAATCAATGCCTAGTCCATGAATCCTGGTCATTAGAAACAGGACAAAACCTTATAGGTGATGTTGGACAGGGTTAGGCTAGGATGATCTAGTGATGGTTCAGTGATGAACTGTATCTTGCAGCATGTTCCTTGTGCAGGGCTTGTCTCAAGTACAAGGATTTTTTACTGGCAATAATTTTGTATTAATCTAATTATTCCATAATTTATTAGCAAAATATTTGGAGGAGTCTAAACTTTGATTCATAGCAACTGCTTTGGGAGTTTTTCCTTCCATTCTAGTTACTTTTTCAGTTCCACAGGAGTAGAGGACGCCAAGAAGGAGCACTACCTGCTGGACTACTTGGCAAAGTAAGGATTCTAGGAAAAGCTAATGCAGACCTGAAGTCATCGCTGCACTTCCACCCCCCGCTCCCCCCCCCGGGCCTCTAGACACGCCTGTACTTGTGATTCTCACTGTTATTCTATGATGCCACACTTTGCCCTTCTGCATTATTTATTTTGGTTTAAGTTTTAGAACAATCATCTGCAAATTGCAATTCTTAGTACTCATTTATATGCAGAGATTGCACTGATTTAACTAACAGATTTTTAAATCAACTTGGTTAATTCGATGCAACCCATATGTGAGCAATTAGCTTAAGTCAGTTAAGAATCCTCTTCAGCTATATGGATATAACCGCATGTAAAATAAAGTCAGAATACAGGAATTAGAAACAGGCTAAAAGACATTAGTGTAGAAGTAAAGTCTCTGTTAATTTGATATGTTTTCATCAGATCTCATGTTCTATTCCTAGTTTTTCACTGATTTACTGCTTTGTTGCATGAATGGTTTCACTTCTCAATATCCCTGCCTGCAAAATTAGGATTTGCTGACATTGCTTGTAGGAGGATGTAGGTGGGGCTGTTTGGGAAAATGTGTTTTTCCATCTATGAAAAGCTTAAGCTTTTCTGTGAGTAATGGATAGTCAAAACTGGAGCCAAATCTTCCCATTTAGAAACAATATTTCCATTTGGAAGTGTCATCGTGATGCCATTTGGGAGTTGGTTGGCTGCTCTGTTGTCCTGACTCCCCCAGACAAACTATAACTTCCATATTGTATCATAATTCTGCATCTTACTGAATTGCTGTCATGGAGTCTTGATGTTGCATTAGAAGACGTGGCCCAGCCAAAGGAACCCTCTGATGGAGAGGAATGGGTGCCTAAGAAACTTTAAATGTGTGTTTTCTAACATATGCTGAGACATCTCTCTTAAACAGGTCTGATGTTTTGGATAGTACAATTTGGAGTTTTGACTGAAAAGTCAAAGTTTTGAGGGGAATAGGGTGTTTGATTGGTGAGGAAAGTCAACACTTCCTGCAGAAAGTAGATACTTGTTATAAGAAACTTCTTGAGCTGAAAATTGACTTTTCCATCCAAAGCTAGTGACTAAAAATGCTGGTTCAATGCTTTTTTTTGTTTTTTAATCAATGATATATAAAGTATTTGAAGATCCTGAAAAGAGACTCTTGAGATGACCCCCTCTCATGGACAATGTCAAGAAACTGAGAATCCAGTTTTTATTTGCTCACTGAAGCCTTATTTGCTCCTTCATAAAATAGTACAAAGCATTATTACTTGCATTTTTCTCATAAATGACAGCACAAAGCGTGGGCAACTGCAGGTGAATGAATTATCTGATATTTAATAGTTACTGTTGTTATAACTAGAAGAAACAGAAAACTGGTGGACATCCTTTGATGTGGAACTGGGAGGGAGGTTAGCTTATCTGTGACAATGCTGTTAACTCACCTTTTCAGTACATCAGGTAAACTTCTTGTCTTATTTGATTATGACATTGACAGCATTAGTTGGGGTGAAGCAGAAATCATTCTGCATTTCTAACTGGTTTGTGACCAAAAGTGACTTAATGAAATGTGTCCACAGAGTGAAAAGGAACCATTATAACAGAAGGAACTGAGCAAGGAGAGAGACACAGTTACATGCAGCAAACAGGAAAGGCACAGACTGCATCGTTTATCTTGGGAAGCAAGGATTGTCCATTGTGACAAAATCAGTCAGATGTAGCAAGCTCATTACACTAATTAGTATCAGTGCTCAGCTGTAGGGAGGCAAGAAGAAGCTGGCAGAGTGATACTTCAGGATAGCGTTTGCCTGAGAGGAAGCATTATGCATCATGGATTTGTTAGTGCCAGGAGCGAAGAGTTGTACAGCAGCCACAGTCCAAAATGAGATGGATCCTTTCAATGGCATCCTTAAATTGGTTGGCATCCAGATAGCACAAGTGTCATTTAGGAGATAAGTTTGGCATTGTGTGTGTGTGTAAGGTGCAATAAAAAAAAGAGAAGAAAGCAGTAAAAACATTTCCTCTTAAATGCCTAGAGATAAAATAAAGTAGGCAGTAAGAGTTCACAGTGCAATTGAAACATCACCATTGCTTGGTACTTTACGGGGATCTCTTATGAGAAGTTGACTTTTTGGCCTTGGTTTTCATCATCTGGTTAAACAGTCCATGCCTGCCTTGGTGCTCTAATACTAACTGTGGCCTTTACTCATGATGAAAGCAGGAGTGATGGTAAGATGTGGTGCAAATGATGCTTGAGGGCAATTAACATTGCAGTAGGTCATAAGTAAGTGGGGAGGGGAGTGCCAATATACTTTAGGAATGAAATGCACACTTGAAGAAAAAGAGAGATGGAATAGGGATAGTGGCTTCTGAACTATCACCTGCTTTGGTTATGCTGGAAAGGCAAACTACTCTTAAGCCTGGTTCTATATAGGCATTTTAGCATTCATGTTGCTTGCTAACAAGGAATGAAAGAGAGAATGATCAGAAATTAATTGTTAGCTGCAGTAATGCTGATGGGAACCATTTCATTCATCAGTGTCTATGTATATGCCTTGCAGCTATCCACCTGTGTTAACAGTTATCACTGTTAACAAGGGAAAAATCTAGTAACTTCACACCCTGAACAAAGGAAGAGCATCACCTTCTTCAGTCCTTGGAGTAACCAGGTTGAAGGGATCACCTCACTGCAGGGAAACCCTGGGGCTTGTCAAGATGCAAAAGTGAGATGTCCTCGAGGGAGCTTTAGGTGTCCCACTTTCATGGTGGGGAAGATACTCCGCCATGAAATTAATGGTGCAGTCCAGAGCACGGTAGGAAAAATACCCTGCCTTCTAATCCCCCATCTTTGATTTCAGTTGTAGAGTGCTGTAGTGCAAATCTGTATCTATGTCTGCTATAAAATGAAACAGATTAAATTAAGAGCTCTACACAGAGGTCCTCAGCACTTTGTATTTTCCTTTATGCTGTTAAGACATAGAAATCTCAGAGGATAGAAGAATAGTTAGCCGTCCTTCTGAAGCTTCTGAAAAATATCCAAACATTTAAAATCCAAGCTGTTTGACATCACTGTCGTGCATTGACCCTAGCCTGGACATCACATGCCCACCAAAGCTGCACTCTCACTCCTCTCCTCAGCTGAACAGGGAAGATAATATAATGAAAGTCTTGTGTGTAAAGATAAGGACAGGGAGGTCCCTCACCAGTTACCACCTGTGATGGCAAAACAGACTCGACTTGGGGAAATCAGTTTAATTTATTACCAATCAAATCAGAGTAGGATAATGAGAAATAAAACCAAATCTTAAAAAACACCTTCACACCCACCCCTCCCTTCTCAGGTTCAACTTTGCTCCCAATTTTCTCTACCTCCTCCCCTCC
>NW_009638206.1:0-587 GCF_000690535.1 Cariama cristata | reverse complement strand
GTGACGACGAGGGGCAGCTCCAGCCCCAGCCTCACTCCTTCATCAATAGTTCAGTGCTAATGGGGAACAGCGTTGGGGCAGGCAGTGTGTATGTTGGCATTACCAGCATCACACTCGGAATGCGTGGTGCCGTGACGTGGGGTCCTCGGCGCAGCCCCGCTGCCCTCCCGCCCGTAAGGCTTGCGCTACGTGCCAGCCAGCTCCTCCATAATTCAGCACGGCGTGATTTATTCAGCTCCCCTGCTTCGGTGCTGCCTCTGCACGAGTGTGGGTGTGGGGGAGCTGGGGGTGCCAGCCTGGAGCGGGCATGGCGGGGGGCCGTGCTCGGAGTAGGAGGGTGGACAAGCCCTTTCCAGGCTCAGGGACCCGGCAGGTCCCAGCACCACGCTGGGCACCCGTGCGTGCAGGATTTGCAGTGAGCCTTGCGGGTGATGACAGGGGGACCCAGGCTTGGGGTAGAAGAGCGGCGCTGGGCAGGCAAAGGGCAGGGAGCTTTGGCGAAGGCTGTACTGTGGGGTAACCTGGCCATCACGGGGCCCCCAGCCCTGCACGCAGGCTGGGTTTCGGATGAAGGACCCAAAACCTCT
>NW_009638205.1:15498-15846 GCF_000690535.1 Cariama cristata | reverse complement strand
GGGGCTGCCGCTCGGCCCCCCGCCCGGCGGAAGCAGCCCCGGAGCCCGGTCTGGCCTTTCACACCCGGTGATCACACCCCTTTCTAGCTACTACCGTCGCAATTACCGGATTGGTCACTAGAAATAGTAAATTACAATAATACTCTTTCAGCAGCTGGAGGGCAAAACCTCTTGGTCACATCTATGCAGAACACAAATACCCCTCCCTGCACCCCTTACCCACACAACAGGCAAGGCCTAAGCACGGAATAGCAAAACTTACTATTTCTTAAATGATGAAGTTATGTGTGCCTAATAAAGAATCAGTTACGGTGTGTTTTCAATAGTGTCGCCATGGATCAATAAAAT
>NW_009638205.1:13901-15488 GCF_000690535.1 Cariama cristata | reverse complement strand
TCATGAGCCAGTTCCTCAGCTCTCCCACCTGGGCTAGGCTCGGCTTCAGGCTGAGCACTTGTACCTCTGACTCACGCTAGCACACCCAAACCTACGCCATGAAGCACACCAAGTAAGATTAGTGAGATTTTTGTAATAGCCATTTAGTATTTTAATGCTTATAGGAGCACAGGCAAAGTAAACAGAAAAGGTACTGAGTTGCTAACAATGCAAAATCATTACAGTGGTTACTTCAGCATTGGGATCTTCCCCTACGATCCAGGACAAAGACCATCCCGTGAAAACACCCACAAACCCTTGAAAGATTTCTGATGTGTGCACGACTGTTAAGTGTAAGTAATCATTCTGCAAGTACTGCCATTTTTTTTAGGAAATTCTCATTTAAAAACACATACTGTCATAAAGGTCAAACGTTTGGAGCTGAAACAGTCTGACCGCTTGCCATCTTTTTGGCAGCGCTTTTCCCAACACCAGCAGATAATAGGAGTGTAGATATGAACTAAATTGCACAGTGTATAACATTCCACATTTTGTCTAATAGCATTTTTCTGTTTTAATTGCATATTATTTTTCAAAAATTGCTGTGCAAAAAGAGGTTGCTTCTTCGAGCAGCATCCAGCAGCTTCATCCAGCAGCACGTGGAAAGATAAGACACAACAGGCAACCAAAAGGCAGGCCCACGAACAGTAATGAGAACGGAAATATCACTAAAATACAATGAATGCACACTACAATAATTGGTACCATCTGTGGTTTTATTCCTATCCCAGATCAGGAACAGAAATATTCCACTGCAAAGAGAGGCTGACAAACAGGATAAAACTGCTTGCAACAGACATAGCCCTTTCATGCCACATAACAACCCAACCAGCTTTTTCTTTGGGTTTTCCTTTCTGCTGATTCACAAGAAGCATTTGTATCTGCCATTAAGACACTGCTGCCAGAGGTGCAACCCAGCGTTTGTCATCATTAGTGGCTTACCTTCCATAGAATTGTTTCTGTCTTCGCTAACTGCTGCGATAAGGAAACAAGGACCTTTGACATAAGCAGGGCTGAATGATCCGTGCGTGGGCCATCTTCTGTTTGCTCGGTTCTACTTCCTATACAAGCGCAATCACCGTAGATTTAAATGCATCTTTGTGCCCGGCAGACAGAACACTGCAGTAGTAAGCCAACCACCAGAACAGGACATTAGAGGGCGGTAAGCACACTCTAGTACTGCCTGGCTTTATCCCAGCGATAGCCAAGGGAAAGGTAAAAACTTGTGCCCCAGTGCTTGTTGGTGAAAGGTTTCCATGCACATTCCAAAATAGTTTCAACCTAATTCCCTAGTTTTGAACAACCGCAGTGTGCAAGAGGCAGATTTAAGAACATACCACACCAAGTTGAACCACATGAAGAGTGCAAGGTTAACCGAAACCTGGAGAATTTCTACGACACAGTGAGAACATAAATGTTCAAGTCAGGCAGTAACTTGCAAAATCCAGGGCACCATAATTTCATGTGAGAGGATTTTTATTTATGAAAGCATGATTAAGTCTCCTTGCAATATGCACACAGACAACTCCTACTCCACCTATACCAGGC
>NW_009638205.1:0-13870 GCF_000690535.1 Cariama cristata | reverse complement strand
TGCTACAGTTCACACAAGATGCACTGCCATGCTCAGGTCACTGGTTATCTCAAACGTTTCTATTTTACTCAGAATGACACCTGAGGAGAGGCTGGCTAGCAGTGAAATTTATCATCAAGGCTTTTCACATGTTTTAACAAAAGAGAGCTATTTAGACTACCGACATTCCTTACCACAAAACTCCAATTACACCACCAGCTTCTGTAACACACTTGAAAAGAAAGTTTGAAAGCCTTTATAAGCCTCACTTGAGATATGTCAAGAGATAGACACTGAACTTCCTTTTCATGCTCGAAGTAGTGATTTATGACAGAATATTTTAGGAAAACTCATGTTTTCACAGATGTCTTAACTACTGCAGAGCCCTTTTGTTTCTCCATCTGCCTATCAGCATTATAACAAATGAAACTACTTAAGGTTTAAAGGCTGAGGACTAATAAGGCAATGCACATGAAAACAGCATAAAATGAAGAGGTTCAAGCTCTCCATTACTAATTTGTACAAACAGCTGAAGAGAAACCCTGCAATACCTGCTTTTATTTCACTTGCCCATTTTGTCACCTCAGGAAAAAACATCTAGAGGTGAACAGGTAGTGGAAAAAAAGGGTTAGAGTCATTGTTTCTAAAGAACAAAAACCTCATCCTGACCAAACCACACCACCACCACAAAAAAAGTGTCAGACCACTACAGCCCTATCAAAAGCTTCCAAAACCTGAGAAACATCAGTATTGCAGCCATGCTGGTTTAAGGATGCAAACAAGGCATCGTTCATAACCAGAAGACTGAGTCCTTTATTTGCCCAGGTGCTACAGCTGGACAATGCATACAGCACACATAATTATTTTTTTTCCAGAAGAGGCCTGGACACACTGTGAGGCACCAAAGATAATTATACGAAGAAGAGAACCCATATTAGAATTCTAATGTCTGGCTGCACAGTCTCTAGCTTTAAGTGGTCTAGTACATAAAAACACTTCAAACTAAAAATACAGTTTACAAACGTTTAACATGCAGTAAGAGAGCAACAAATTGCACCTTACATGCTTCTTCCATCACCAAGTGGTGGAAGCTCTCCTCAGAAAAGAGCATTTAGTGGTAACAGAAGTGAAGGTACTCCAAAGCACAAATGCTGCCAAACCTTCTCTTTGCCTTGTAAGAAAACTAGCTAAATACACTAGGAAGCCTGCTCAAGAGCCTGAGCTGGAAGCTTAAGCTCTGCTCTATCTTCTGCAAAGAAGGTAGCTCAGCTATTCACCAGCAAAAGCCAAAAACACAGGCAGTTTACAACACAGTACTTAAGAATTTTGAGTATGAGGGCAACAATGCAGGGTAGAACAAGACCTCAAGCAAATCACTAGGACCTTTATGGGGGTTAAGTCTAATCCGTTAAGGGATGTTATGTTCACAGACCAAATACCCCTTCTATTCTCTCTTAACTCTATCCTGGAAAAACATAGTGGTTTTCCATTATTCTGTATGTTTCTGGACTTAAAATGGATTATCTGCCAGGATTTATTAGTCCAACAGAAAGCAGTCAGATGCATTTTCCTCCATCTCCATTTAAAATTAAGCCTTTATTTCAGTCATTTTAAGCAGAAACCTCTCACAGCAGTTGGGATAAGCAGGCTGTTACACCATTACACTGTTACATTCAGTTGCAGAGATATGTCTCACTTCATACAAACATGAGCAAAGGGTGTGTTTGTGGTCGGGTTTTTCACTCCCTGGGTAAAAGCATCAAGGAACAGTTCTTAAATGTCTCAGTGTGCGAAGTACATCACTGCACTCTTTGCACCAGGAGGCCAACTAGTAACACAGCTAATCTTGCCCGTGGAACACAGGGGGAATTAAACCATTGTGTCATGACAGATCTTACCTGACAGAAAAGCACATTCAACTTGCTTGAGGAATCCAACTGTTCAGTGAAAACCATCTATATTCAGTGTTGTCGTGGGTGAGGTGGGAGTCCTTAATTGAACAAAGGTAGAGAGCACTACTTCTTGGATTATTTGAAGTTAAAAGTTAGAACTTAACTGAGCACTACCCTCATATCTTAACTTTTAAAATATCTGAGGCACAAGTATGTGTGTGTACTTGTTTTATTCATAATTTGTCTTGGGATACCAAACGTATTTCTACTTCAGGTGATTTAACAAAATTGTTGACCTCATTTCAAAACATTCACTGATCCATTTTTCATTCAATGGCGATATCGAATGTTAAAAGGAACATAAAAACAAACATGCACACAATTGTACAGTTTTCATAAATGTCTATTTCATTATTTGTGGGTAGCGCATTAAACAGTTAAATACATTTAAATAATGTTTAAGTGACTGCACTAATGCAGAATTTTAACTAGATGGGTAACCAATTTAACTAGAAACCAGCTAACAAGTAACTGTCTAAATACTTCAAATACAGCTCTTGTTCTAGGTCATCCTTCTTGGAAAAAAAAGCCTGCTGGTCACATTGGAAATACATTTAAGGCCAAATTCTTCTGATATCCCTTCTCTGCAGCAGTTTCTTCGCCTTTTTAAGCCTCCAATTCCAGGCCAAGACCAAGTTTATGGCCACCAGCATTGATGCTCTTTCCATCTATCAGGGCAGACAGTGTAAGCTTCACACCTGTAAGATTTTTAAATAGCATGTTTACAACATACAATCAGAGTAGCTTTCATGCAACTCAACCTCCATCATTACAAGTCCCAGTTGTATTTCTTTTCCTATTTCATAGTTTCCTCTATACTTTTCTATAGAAGAATCCATTTACCCACAAAATCTACTGAAAGCTAGTCATGTGAATCAAGCTAGATGCTTTTTGTAAATCCTGAGTTACAAAGCGTATATACAAAGTCTCTAATTGCTAAGTACACAAGAGGTCTCCTTTTTTAAATTAAGGTGTGCAAAGGAGGAAGAAAATTATGCATGGACAGACCCTTGTACCAAGGAAGGGATGAAATGAAACTAGAATTTTTATTGGTTGTCAAATAAGGAACTAACTGACAGTAATATAGCATTAACTGCTGTTTTCATAGTAAGCAGAACAAGTTAGGTTCTGGGGTTTTTTTTTTTACTAAATATGAAGAGCAGGAAGTGTGTTCTTTTGATAATTAATCATTATTTCAAGACCTGCTATCATCCAATAGGATATGACTGGGTAAAGCAATGCTAAAAAAAAGAGACTGCTTTGCAGAGCCTAAAGCTAAGGTATCAATCACAATACAGTTCTCCTACACAATCAATGAGGAATATGATGCAGAAATACCATCGGATACAATGGAATTTGTCTTTTTAGGTAAACATTTGACGTGCAATGTAAACTACTGTAAAATATCTACTTTGCCGTCAAGACAAAATTATTCTGAAGAAGGGAAATAGTTGTATATAAATGCACAGATCTCAAAGATTTTCTTTGCAATGCATAAAATATAAGTATGTGACAAAGCATGTGATAACCCTTACCTGGCCTCAGGGTCTGGGTGTAACCCACTCCAACTAGACTAGAATTGTTCACTTTTGCCTGAAAAAAACCCAAGACAAAAGCAATTGAATTGTTGTAACTGGTAAGTTCTTTGTTATTCAGAAGCTAGAATAACTATGGCAACACTGCCATTATCTCATTACCAACCTAACCAAATTTTACTTGTTCTTTCAATATCTCTGTGCTTTCTGGATTCTCTCTTCCCAGCTATGCCCTTGCCCCAAAACTTAGAGCTGAAGTAGTAACACATTTAAGAGCAGACAGAACACAAGGGCAGGGCGAACTGTTACTGGAATGTAGTTTGGCAGGTGAACTTCCCCACTCCCTCCTTTTCAGAAGGCCATACCAATTTACCACCACAGTTTCCCAAAACAAGCCACTTGAGAAGAATCCTCCTTGTTCACATTATTAGAAAAGAATTAGTATCTTGCAGGTCGCATCAGTCAAGCGGCAAACATTTCATAACATCATCATAAACAGTATGTGCAAAGTCATTTATCTCATTTTGCATCACTTCCTCTACAGGATGATTTCAACGATCCAGGTTCAATTCTAACTTCATAAGATACAGAGAACTTTTCTGCGTATCGTCTTTTTAACCAGTATCACCAGAGTTCTTACGATGAGAACGTGACAGAGGTCTCCAAAAACTGGTTTTAAAAAAATTCTGTAAACTTACAGAAATAGACATGAAGGGAGGTTTTAAAAAAAAAAAAAATCTCTTTTTTTAATACATTAAGTCCTCTAGAGTAGCACAACTTCTGACAGTCAGATTCTACAAGAGACTTTGCTGTTATGCAACATTACAGAATTTAAATACTGCTGGTTTAATTATAACCGCCTGGATCATAAGAGTAATTCCTACAGGACTTCCTGACCTATTACACCTTCTTTTGTACTAACACCACACAGATTCGCAGAAACTGAAAACACACTGTGCTTAGCATAACCCTCTTGGTTAGAGTCATACTTACAGAGATAGAAGCAGTGGAATCCAACTTGTACTTAGCCGCAATACCGAAGCGAGTGCTGTTGCTACCTGCTGTCCAAGCCAGGTTTACAGCAGTTTCAAGATTGTCACTCACTTTCTGGTAAATTGACCCACCAAATTCTGAACCATCATTGCTGCACAAATTAAGAAAAAAAGTTTCCTGAGTTTCCTGTATTTACATAATCCCAACTTTTTTTTTTAAACTACTTCAAAATTTTATTCAAATGAGAATTCCGGAAGTTTGAATTGTTTCATGTTTTTTGACAGGAGAAGGGGAGATGGACAAAGGCTTCAGGGCAAAATTAAACTGTAATAATTCGTGGAGGTGGGGCGAGGCCAAAAGGTATGCTACAAGCTAATTCTCACACTAATGTTGAACTAAGTACTTGAAAGTAATTCCAGATTACATCCTTACAAAACTAACAGATATATGTTAATAGTTAGGGAAAAAGCATTCTGCATTCTATGATTACTGAATACATATGATATTCCTAAAGAATTAATGACCTCTTTAAAAATGTCACAATGTTTGACATTAGTAAACTGAAATGGAATTCTTACAGCCCAGACTATTAAGTGTTTTGTAGCTTCCTCCCATACCCCTCAACTTCCATAAACCCAGACAGACACAATCCCCATCCTCCCCCTCCAAAAGGACAAACTTCTACCTGAAAAATCAAGTAAGTTTATCTCCTAACTAAACACACTAGAACAATGCCAGTTTTTATGAACTTAGACTGAAAACACCATGTTCTTCAGCAGGTTTTGATCAGCTTGCTCTGAAGAACAGTTAAGATCTAAAGGCAGCAAGTAGGAAGTAAGTTCATAAACAAGATGTCTTACACTTGTTTAGTTACACTGTGTTTCATGCAGTCTTCATCCCAGACAGGCAAGAAGATGAATCTACTCAGTAAGTCCAAAAGCAAAGCCCTAGTCTTGCTCCAGAAACTATTACTGAACTACTTAAACAGTACAACGCTAATTACTACCTCTAATAAATCTATTGACATTATAGTCAGATACAATTCAATGTAATGGGAAAGCTAGAAAAAAGCATTATGATCAGCTCTGCGTAACTGATCTACTGCACTTCTAATGTGGATATACTTCAGTATTTGGTAAGCTGTAGCATGTATTATCCTGTAAATGCTAACAAGCCATGGGTATTTATTGTTTTGAAAGAGAGACACAAAGTAACATTTATCATTTATTTAGAGTTTTTTACTTCGTATTTCAAGCATTTGTATTCTGACTAGAAGGAAAGATAGAGAAAGCTTTCTTCTGTAAATCTGAACCCAATTTTCAGTACTTACACATTAGTGTGCAGTTGGAAGTCTCCAGTCTTGTAACCCACAGAGAAGTTATTTCTTGTCAATTTTGATTTGGCACTATCAAAAGTCATCTGATAACCAGCAAGCCAGCCTTCATAACCAAAGACAGCTGAACCATGGATTGCAGGTCCAGCAAAATCAAAGTCAACATCACAACCTAGATTTAGGCATTCACGTTTATAAGCTGACTTAATTTTACCACTTTTCTTTCTGAAACAGAGAAACAGTTATCTTAAGACAAGGCTTGATCTTCCTCAATGAACTGCCACATTTAAGCCACATGACTCTCCACAATATATCTAAATGCCATGCACATGCACTCTCTAGGCTGGGCCAAAGCACAGCTAGCCCATTAAGAAAGCACAGGGCTAGCGCAAACAGGCACTTTGTGATGAATGTAGAGGCATTTTCATGCCTCCTGCAATCTCCCAAGTACATCTATCCCAGAAAATAAGCAAAGTGGGCTGTTGTGAAATGTCCAATACTAACCCCGTAGAATAATATGATGCTAAAGAGCAGAAGCCTTTAGCATTGGGATTTGCCAATTTGGATCAACAGCAAACCACACAAACATCTCTGTCAATACAACAGACCAGATGAATGTTTACTGACTGTGGGTGTTGTTACTGCCCCAAATAAGATAAAATGGTTACCAATGCTTACCCTGTATTTGGTGAGAAAGTTGTATCAAATGTCAACTTCAAGCCTTTGGCAATCTAATTGAAGGGGTGGAAGATAAGATAAAGCTGTAAATTCAGTTCTGCTAGTTAGGTAAAACAAATACATACTCTCCTAATTTATTACCTGATCTTCAATTGCAATTTCTGTTCCCAGAGTGTTATCTGTGTTCCATTTTTCTGTGAAAGTCAGCCCATACTCAGCCCATTTGTATTTGGTCTCCAAGCTCCCATTCACTTTTCCAGTGTCTGTGTTTGATGAACCAGATGTTGTGAATTCCTAAAAAGGACAGTGTCCATGTTATACAGAAGATATATGTGATCCTGAAAGCATTACACAGTGCCAAAAGAGAAAAGACTTTTCTTCAGCAAACACTAAGATCTTGTTATTCTATGCAAGAAGTTTAACAACAGTAGACGACTTGTGGGAGGGGAGAAGGGGAATGACATGGAGAAGAACTAGATGATTCAGGCCCACATGGAGGTCTCCCCCCACTCCCCATCTCAACTGCAGTGTTTCTGCCGCTATTACAAAATGTACAGATTGCAACATAACTCAGATGCAAGACAGTAGTTACCATAAGCATTCTCCTTAGAAGCAGAAGTAAGTTCTTGAAATATAAAGTTAAGTCTCATACTCCTAATGAGCAAATTAAAAATCAAACCAAAAGCCAAGAACACTATAAGGTACATAATGCCACTCCAGTAAAATTCTTTAAGGATCACATATGTATTTTCATTATTCCAGTCAACCACCTCCAAAAATAAATTATGTACAACTGTAAACTGTCATAGAATGCCATCATTTGTCAAATTGTGGGTGGGCAGTGGTTTGGGTTTTTTGTTGCTTTTTAAGAGAGTTCTCAGTCTAACCAATGCACCAGCCTTTCACACGAGCCATAGGCACAGATGTTTTTACTGACATCTATAAAACTCCTATTCCCCTGACACTTTGGTTTAATGACACACAGGAAGAACGTTCAGATTTGAATTGTGAGCCAAGGGAACAGTCTGATTTTATGCTTCTAGTACAGTCTTACTTCGAATTCTTGAAAGTATTTAAAAGTTAGCAACATTACGCACATCTCCTTATTAAACTAAGTAGTCCCTGATGTCTCTCACTATTTGGATTCTCACAAAGAACACAACGAATAATTTCTGTGTATCACTATTCAGAAACTAAACGCAAATCCTAGCAGAACTGGACATCCGGTTTGCAAATATATGTTAAGGAGCTCTTTCCACTGAAATATTATTGCCCTTATGATTTAAAAAGTTTATTATTTCTACTTTTTAAAATATATAAATCAAACTTTTGATCTCTGACTTCCTCCATGCGCAGTATTATTTTCAAATCAACTCCTCACGCTCACCTCCCTCAGAAGGAAACATGGATTTGAAATCACAAGTCCTTCAGTATTTGTACTCTCACAGCCCAAGACGTACAGCACATCACAAGCACGCATAAAGCTATTCTTTAATGGTGGCTGATTAAGTTTAACCATGGCCAAGACATTTATTTGTATTATGTTAGTGAACCACTAAACCATCCACACAGTTGTGTAATTCTAGTAAGGTTTATTTCTTGCAAGTGACAGGGACTACACAACCTCAAGTCCAAATTCCTTCAGCTTTAACTTCTTGCTTTGTGCTATTCCTACTGCACAGGGCATATCTGACTGCAAGTATTGCACTAACAGCTTCAGGAGCAGCAAATTATTACATTATCTCTTCTCTCTGCTTTAAAACACCTGCAGTACCTACATGCCAACACTTTCTCCTCCTGGGAAGGATGGCTTATAACTGATATGGGATTCACATGAGAGCTTGGATTTTTCAGTTTTACCAGTATTACTGGTAGTACTTGAAAAGACACAAGCTAAAATAAGAACAATTACATCTGTAATAGGGCTCTTCCAAACTGTGCTTCAGTTGGGATACAGACTTCTAGAAAAAACACAGCGTACAACCCACACACCTTATTTCTAACAGCCAGTTAAAGCTTCTGGTTATGCAAAAAAAAAAAATCTACCTTTATATCTTGCAAAGTCTGTTCTAGAAAAAGACTGAAGTTATAGGAGGCGCTGCTTGCGTGGAACATTACTGCAACACTTTAATACCATTAAAGAGAAACCAAAGACTCAACGTGGTAATTCACTGTCAGCTACTTCACACAAGCATCAAGATGCCAGAAATTTCCACCAAATGCCAATAGTGTCACAGGGTACTTCAGAAATAAATTCTGTGTACTATGATTGATATATTAAAATACTTCCAAAAATGTGTCAGCTATTTGTTCACCTTCAGACATAAGATGAGGGACAACTAATAAACCTTTTTATTTTACAAAGATTACTAAACAGTGCAATACCCCTGTTAAATTCAGAATAAAGTCAGATCTTTAGGGTCTTCTGAAATTATTTTACACCAAAAGTGTATAATTCATATAAACTATAAACTACTTAACAGCATCTGGAAGGCCTCCTTTCTAATTAAATATCAGAACATACCCAGAAAAAAACATAATGAATAAAAGGTATTGAAACTCACCACTCCACTTGCAGATTTTGTTTTCACATCCAGTTTCACCAACCCAAAACCTTAACAAACAAGAGTCAAAGTTACACCAGTAGGCTTGAACTACGCACATTTTCCAAGTTGGTTTTCCAATCAGTCTCAGCAGTGTGCCATGTATATACATATATAAGAACAATCACAGTTTGACTTCAGTAACACTCAAATTTTAGATGCCACAGGAGGTAAAGGAGGCTACTCTAGAACAAGCCAGGAGTTCTGTTTTATCATCAACACAGAAAGTGAGGAGTAGCCTCTCAGTTGTACACTGTACATTTAACTCCCAAACAATGACTTCCAAAAGTAAATTTAGTGATAGACAAAATGCATTCTTCTCTGTTCCCGGGATGGCATTAGCTTTGTAGTCAATGTCATTTGAAGAGCCATCCCAACGCATAAAATCCATCTCTCAGCACCAAGAAGAAATATCTCAAAGTAAAAAACTGTAAAAGTGAAGCCACTGGGAAATACACAGCCATTGGAACTGTAATATAAGTAGGTTTTATGGGAGTGTCAATTCACATTGTTACTCTTAGAGCTGAGCAACCGTCTTGGTGAAAAAAGCCCCCTCATGCACTCCCAAAGACCAGAAAGAAATAGCACTGTAACGAAGAAGAATTAAATTATGCAACTGCCTAGTATTTAAAAATGTTGAAGGATTCTTTATCCCAATAGCTATTCTTCTTTCTATTCCAAAGAAGGCTATAATGTTACAGTGGTATATATCCCTTTCGATATCAAGAAATGTTGTGGCACAGACAGATTGGTAAACAAAGTGTACTCCTAAGCTAAATCACACTTGATGCTTACATTCTTTCATACCTGTACACCTCTGACATTTCTGTGGCTAAAGCAGTAAGATTTCACAGACTTCACATCAAAACAGCCCACAAAAAGCCTCCAACGATCTGTTAGTTGATGGTAATCATATAAAAACAACACACCTTCCCCCTCCCCAGGAACACAGGCATTTGAGCATTCAATTTTAGATACAGGCTTAAAAGGGCAATTCATTGCTGTACCACAAACACTATGTTTCATAAAAGGTACTATTCTTACCATATCCTTTATTGAAGATATCTCTGGCAGATTTGCCAAGGTCTACATACGATGGAGGAATCGCCATTGGAGCTGAAAGGTAACGGGCTCATTAATAGCGAACCTTTTATCATTGTACACACACAAAAAATGCTACCACAACTCTTTAAAAAATACTCTTTTAAGACAGATTCATATATGAGGCAGTCAATAGACAGATGGCTCAAACAATCACAGTATTCTGTGAAACACCTACCGATCTTCAGTGATGGTCACTGTGAAAACTTAATGTTTTCTTGGCTTTGGTAATCTGCTTGCAGAGAAGCGGTATTACAAGACCACCCAGTTCTGAATTTTTCAAGTAGATTTCTCCATACATCTTTAATTACCAGAAATCAACTAATAGCTCACACTTCCAGAGTTGGCAGTTACCACCAAAAACCAGGAGCTGAAAAATCTGAAAAACTATAATGCAGGCAGTTATTTCCTGAAGTTCCACAGAGTCAAATTTGACAGATGCTTATGAAAATTACCAGAAAGGACCTGGAAGGTTTTTATTTCCAAAATGTAAAAAGAGTGCATATCTGTGCTGCAAAATCACTTGCCTCATATTTTAAATGGTAGACATACAGATTAAAAAGGAACGTCTAATGCCATTTACTAGCAATCAATCTGAAGTTTTTTCCCCCCTTATAACATACCAGAGTTTAAGTTTGGGGGGTTGTCTTGTTAGTTTAAAAGAAACAAGTAGTAGGAATGCTGGGTCAGTGAGAAAAGCTCTCTTTAAAAGTCCCTTTCTCAGACAGGGAGCCTCCGGCAATCTCAGAGTTAAAGAACCTGTCATTCAAGACTAGCTATGACCCAGCCTGCCAGGCTCAATGGGTAGATACCAGTCTAAGGTCTCACACAGGCCTGTATCATTCTCCTCCCTGCAAAGATACACTTCATCTGTACCTTCCTTCGGTGGCTGTTTTCCCATGGTTTCAACAGCAAAAGGCCATTGTTACAGAGGCACTGTATTTTAAAGTTTTAAAATACAGAAAACAGAGCATATTTCAAAGAGTTAATAACTCCCTCCATGCTATGACAGGGGGCAGGGGAAACAATGAAACTAACTAGATAAGTGCCATAAAAAGGCTAAACACAATCAAACAAAAATCTTATCTTTTCAAACTGATTGGTAACATTTGTTTTGCAAAGAAAGTTAAAACTACATAATTGACTGTTTATCTTGCTCTTGCACTTTTTTTTTTGCTGGGTTTTTTCTTGTTAAAGTAAGTGGAAAAATATCTTCAGAACCTCAAAAATAACAAGGGTAGTACGCTCACATGTTAACTTTCAACTGAAAGCAGAAAAGATTACTTTCATTTTTATATAGTACTTTTAACCAATATTTACATTTTCAACACCTGGCTACAGAATTGCTTATCTTCTGCAGATCTCCACAAGATCATAACTGTATTCAATAATACAGGATCAAGGGAAGCTCCCCCCCCAAAAAAAGTGTCTTTCCATCTTGTCATGGCCTTATCTACATAAAGTGAAAACTCTCCTGCAACATCTGATTCAGAAAAAAAAAAAAACCACACACTTTCTTTAGGGCACCATTCCACTAAACAGATTGTTGTTTCAGAATAACATACACATTTTAAAAAACCAAACAAACTAATTACACCTGCCACATACAGCCTAATTGTATGAACTGCTACTATGTTAGCAAACAATGGTAGGGCACAAGATTGTAGAAAGGTAGGAAACAATTTCTAATGCCATTTTCCAGAGTACCTTACTCCACCTCCCTAAGCCATAAGAGGATAACTTCAACCTCCTCTAAAAACATTTACATTCATAGTTTAATTAAAAAAAAAACCCAACCTTCTTTAGTAAGGACTTCTAAACTCTACAACCATGTCACTATAACAAGACATCCATCGCTTGCTCAAGAACATAAAACAAGCCTGTTCTTCCACAGAGTTAAACTGTCTCTTAAAAAAGAGAGACATGAAAATGACAGAGCATTTGAAGCTTAAAAAGGTTTAGCCCAAGTTCAAGCCCATAATAACTACGGTAAGTCTTGAGAAAAAAAAATTCTATAGCAGAACAGATACTAATCCCAGTGACAAGACATTAAATGGTTCCTATTATTTATTCAACAAGTTGGTAGACCACATTACAAGTATGGGAACACTGCTCTTTCCCCTCTAGATTTCTGCTGTACAGCAACTGTACAATTCATTAGCAGTTTAAAATAATTTAAAGGAGGTTTAGCTATGTATTTTTCCTTTAATGAATAGGTCTCACTTTTAACTAGCATCTTCAGAAGAACAATTATTTCTCGTTTTAAAGTTTTATACTAGCCTTTAGCACAGACATGCTTTTACAGTATAAATAAACAAGCTTTTCACTCTTGTTCTCAATGTTTGCAATCTGACTAGACAACCATTACAGACAAGAGATTTATGCTGAGCAGTAATGTCCTGAAAAGTTAACAAACTGGTATTTGCATCTAAATTCAAAGGATTACTACAGAAAAAAGGATGTTGCCATGTTATTTGGCCTAGTCAAGCATCCTTCCCATTGCAAGGAAATCAATGAGTATTTGTCAGACATTCCAGCCTACCGACACAAGTTTTGCGATAAAAAGTTTGGTCCAGAGTACAACTGTCACACTGCTGTTCTAATCCTATGCTAACAGGGATGGACGAAGACAAAAGGGGAAACCAAGAGTTAGTTTTGGGTATACTAAATACCTGGTAAGCCAGTGCCATCATCAGAATGCTCATTAAATGAAAACAGGGCAAAAAAAAAATTCATTCCTGTGTCCTCCAATGTTGGTAAGTTAGCTAGGTTCGCAAATTCTTATAATGGGAAATAATTTTCTCCAACCTTATTTTGAACTGCCCTTCAGTTAAAAACTAGTAGTTAGAAGTGACTAAAATGTAAGTAACATTCAACAAAAGGTCTGTTACGAAAGCAACTATCCAGTAATCTTATACCTCATTTCAAAAACATAGAATCTACTGAATTAAGTGGGACCTCCACCCTGATCTTTGTTGCATATCAGCCCCCCCAAAAAAGTTTAATTAATCTGCCAGAAGTCAGAAAAAAATGCTTTCTTCTTCCATAAAAAGAAAATCATCCCAAGAACAGAAAAATGTATTAAGGTTATCAGAATTATTACATCACAGTTTTCCTTCGGGGTAACTTCAAAACTCTCTCACACCCTAAAATTAAACAAGGGCTTCTATAAAGATTTCTAACAATTTTAAGATCTCAGGATATTGAAGATAAGGATAGAGATAAAATCAGGCTATAATAAAAAAACCTAAGTACTCATGCAATCAAAAAAAAAATGGCAATAGCTACACTGAAATTGTATTCCAGTAGTGTAAATAGCAACAGAAAAACGGATATTATTCAAAAAATACTTTGTTCAAATACATTGGCCACAAACTGACCTTCAGAATTACACTGCTACTAAAGCTTAAAAAAAAAAATTCTCATTACCCTTGCTTTAACTCTCTCCCTACTTACACCTTGGAGGTGGACACTCTAGTAGCCACAGCTAGGCCAATTTAAAGACTCTACGGAGAACAAAAGAAAAATTAAACATCTGAAAATGAACTACGTGTTCAGAAACCGAAAGCAAGCGTAAAGCAGAACCTCCCAGAAGAGGTCACCGAAAGGCAAAGCGAGAACGCAAAAAGCCAGGCCGGGACGCATGGGGAGGCGGCACACCCTTCCCGCGAAGGGCCTGGGCGGCGGCGCCCAACA
>NW_009638204.1:0-14882 GCF_000690535.1 Cariama cristata | reverse complement strand
GCAGTGCTGCCTGCTGCTTTCAGCCCAATTTGCAGGGTTTTTTGTGAACTAGCTTAACTGTTTTATATATACTCTGCTCCTGGCAGAGGGGGAAGCAAGAGAGGTTTTTCCATCCCCCTCCAGCCCATGCAGCAGTTTCACTATGCCTAGATTTTGCCACTACCTCAAACCTTCTGGGATTTGGTTTGGAGGTTTTTTTGGTGTGTGTCCGTGAGTTTTTTAAAAAAATCGTTTAAGGCAGGAAAAAGAAACAACTCCATAAATCAGTGCTTTGTTTTACTGCACTGGCTTAAGACAATATCCTTAGGATATTATTAATTAACGATCCAACCCTTAGAGCTTCTCCGCAGCAGGATGAAAGTTGGCAGAAGAGAGAAGCTCCAGATGGAGGAAATCTTCTGCATCAGGTAAGGCTTTATGAGTGACAAGCCCCTGCCACCCACCTGTAAGGCCACAGACATCAGCTGCTTTTTATGTTGCAAATCAGCTAAAAATACCCTAAACGCAAACTTCTTTCTTCTCAAAACCACCTGTTGCACCAGAGGCGCTCACAGTCTAACACTCCGATTTGGGTGTAGAAAGCATCTTTTTTTTTTTTTTTTAATTGAAAGAAAAAAGTTTACAGCGGTGAAAAATAAGAGAGGAAAGGTTGAACTGCAGCCACAGCCCGGCTTCAAACGCATCCTGGTAAAAATGCGCGGAATAAAAACGTACGCAGCACTAGCAGAGGGTCTGCAGCCTAGCACTGGGTGAAATTTTAAGCCGATTGACTCTTTTTTTTTCTTTTTTTCCTGCAAAAACTGTAATTTATTCTCTATTCTAAGCCCTTTTGAGAAAGCAGCTCATGTGGGTTTGATGCCAAGTGCCCGGTAATAATAATAAAACTCCTAATCCAGAAGCCATAAGCAAGACTGCAGAGCTCTTTACAAGGGCCCCAGCTCATGGGCAGGGGATCTCTAAGCCAGCACCTGAAAGATTTCTTGAACCAGGAAAATCAGCTGCAAAACCTTGACCAAAATAACTATTTTCAGCAAGTGAAAGCAAAGGTGATACAACCGAAATACAGAGCGTGCCCAGCAATCCATCACTGGCCGAGCCACCTCCCCGTACCGCTTTGGCCCCTGCTTCAGCATCGCTGGACCAGCGGCTCAATTTACTTGTTCGGGTCTGGATTTCACCTGCACTGGTGCCCCAGCCTCGAGTCAAACCCAAAACCCCAGCTCACGTCTCCTGATCCCAGCTCGCACCGTCCTGGTTTAGTTAGGTTGCAGTGAGCACTTAAACCCTCTCCTCAAAGGTACGTAATCTTCTGTGTTATTGGGGTAGCCTTTTTTTAACTGCTGAAGATTAAGCATTTCATTTTGCCTTTTAAAATCTGTGCTCTCTATCATCTCATGGTTTTAAAATGCCTGGTAGGATTAAACTTAAGACTTTTCTCCATCGGGTCCACTAAAGCTTCTGCAATTTGAATCTGTGTATTTTTTGATAAGACAAGAGAATACCACGTAAATCACTGGAATTTGTTATTTTTAAATAGTCCTGTCCCCCCCGCCCACTCCATCTTCACAAAGGAAAGGATAACTTGAATTTTAGATTTTAAACACTGATCTCACTGAGGTCTCCATCTATTCCAGATAGTGATGTTACACTTGCTGCCTAATTAAGGAAGAGATGGATTAAGTGATAGATTTATCGCCTACCTTGGAAATTACCATAACCATTATTATAATAGTAATGTCTACAACCTGCAGGATCGAAAAGTGCTTAGCCAGATAAAGAAACCCTGTTTCCATTGCACATGTGTAACAGCAGTGGCATCTGGAACATCTCCAGGCTAAAAACAAACAAACAAACAAACAAACAAACCAACCAACCCCAAGCCTGGATTCCACCTAGTGCATGTTTGTGCTAGATGTAAAGCACGTGTGAGGGGTCCTCACTCTTGGGCGTTTTGACAGTGTAATTCACAGGTCTAAAGATACATGTGTACAGGGGGAACGATAGCAGCCCACCCCCACACCCCCCCCCAGAGGAAAAAAAAAATCACTTTGCTAGAGAGGGATTTAGATAATTTAGGTGCCTAAATCCACAGCTAGATCCCAAAATTCCTCCTTTAGATGTTGTGGAAGGTCTGTATGCATCTCTTTAAAAACCCACACAGCTCCTCCAGAGCCTTCACCCCTGCTTCTGGAGAGATAGGAGTGTTGCAGGCGATGGAGAGCTCGCCTTGGTGTCCTACATGCACCAAAGCCCAAGGCAGTAACAGAAGTACTAGCAGACAAACGCTCACCTGTCCCAAGGAGGTGCTGGATAAGGATGCCCTGCGAGGCAGGGAGAAGCCGGCGGTGCCAAATGCTGCAGTGAGGAGGGGGCTCAGGAAGGGTTTCCCACTGCCCTCATCATTCCTCACCCTTCAGGCCACGACGCGGCTGCGGAAACCCTCCACCTCCGCCTCCTCCGTTACAAAACCTGCCTTCCCATCTCATTTCCAAAGATCGTTCCAGAGGATCTTCAAGGCAGCAACTGGAAAAAGCCCGCACCCCCAGGGCGACGGACCCCTGTGACACGGGACAGCGAGGCAGGACGGGGAGGGCGAGCTCTCCAGGGCACAGCCAGGCTGCTCTGGGGGGCTGAGAGGGGTCTCCGACAGCAGAGCAATGCCTAAAACCGGCCGGCTGCACCTGGAAGGTGATGGCTGCTCAACAGGTGCCTGTGCTAAGGAAGAGGGAGAACCTCAATGTCGTACTTCATCCTCTTAGCTCAGGGGGACGTGGCAGAGGAGAAGGTTTCTTAGCAGAGCACGTAAATCACGGCGGTTTGCAATGGTAGCTAGCTTTATCGAATCGCCTGCTAAAATCAGTAATTCTTCCAGGCCAGGAGGAAGATTATCATCTGGTGTAAACTGTCATACTTACAAAATAGCACATTAATTGCTGTGATAATTTACACCAGCTGAGAATCTCCTCCGGGGACTGTGTTCATTACACAGCTTTGTGTCTCAGACAATAGAGGTCTCTATCAGGGATGGGGGCCTGGGGTACTTTCATCATACCCGTAATAATGGAAAGCAATATAAACCTTCTGTCTTTCCATTTCGGATAACCAGTGTATCAACCGAATTGGACTGAATTGCGCAACAGTGGAAATGGAGCCTGGAAACTCTGATGGAAATCACCTTCAGGGGTTTCCTTCCCCTCCGACCCCTCTGGCTACCTTTTACCAAACGATCTTCCATCTATTTTTAAGGCAGGGCGGTTTACTCACGTTTCAGTGCACAAAGAGCCGAGCTACACTTTGTCCTTTACAAAATCAATTTTAAAAGGCTCACAGGGAGCAGATGAGGAGGGTGCTTTGGGGGTTAAACTGCTCAGCGCTCAAATTTACTCAGCTAAATAGTGAAAACATTTTTGGCTCACTTCCTCGAAATATGACCTGTCAGTTGTGTTCAACTTGATAAGGTCTGTTAAAGCTAAAAGTAGTTGAGCGGGTAGGGCTGGCAACACCCTGCAAAGTTGCTTTAGTTTTCTTTTAAAAAGCTAAGCCCTGCAAAATGTTCTTTATTAATGCTGTAAATATTAAAAAAAAAAAAAAAAAAATTGCAACCCAAATAACCAACCTTCAGTGAAATCCCAAGAAAAACAAATTGGAGGGGGGGTCCTGGGGTGCCTCTCCACGCATCCTCCCCCCTGGGTCCCACGCTTGGGCTCGCTGCAGCCCGGGGCAGGGCCAGCCCAAGGAGAGATGCTCGCTTTTGTCTCCCAGGCACCCGAGCAGGTGTCACCCATGGTCCAACACGTGTGGCTGTGGCCTGTTCCTACGCCAACCCCCCCAGCAAGGTATTAAGGTGTCATTTCTGGAGGCCCCTGCCTGTTGCTGGTAAGCCGTGCTGTATTTTGTCCTAGCCGACTGGGTTGCCCATAGGCATGCTGTATAGGAACAAGCCAAAACAGCAAAAACCTAGAACAAGCTGGTTAATAACAGCGTGCTCACCTAAGCAACCCATTTCCCTCCCCAAATGCACAACTACAGTCCCAGCAATTCAACACCCCCCCCCCCCCCACCTTTTTCTTTGCCCCCTGCGGAGCTCAGGAAGAGAGCGGGAGCAGTGACCTCAGCGTGGGGACCGGCCCTGGGAGCAGCATCCTTACAGCATCCTCATAGCATCCTCACAGGATCCTCATAGCATCCTCACAGCATCCTCGCAGCATCCTCGCAGCATCCTTGCAGCATCCTCGCAGCATCCTCATAGCATCCTCACAGCATCCTCACAGCGTCCTCGCAGCATCCTCACAGCATCCAGCAGTGGGGTGCGACTGCAAAACTGCAAGCAGGTGGGACAGGCTTTTCGGCTTTCGCTGGCACCGCGCGTGATGCTGGAGGGTGCGAAGGGCTGGCACAAGGGCCCGCTCGGGGCAGGTCGCCCCGCTGCGCAGACTCTCTACACATAACGTATAGGAAAGGCAGGTGGGATAGCTGCTTTGCAATGGAGTTAGCTGGGAGTGGGCTTAGGGCTCTCTGATGAGCTGCCCCTTGTTTCGTGGGCTGGAAGAAGAATCAACTCATCAGTTCTGACTCCTGAAGGTACCTTAGAAACTGTCGGAGGCGAATTCTGTAACCGGTCCACCTGCAGCTGAGCTGGAGAGCTCTGGCAGCTTTGCAGGACCTCGTTTGTTCACCGCGTGGCCCTTTTCCCCCTGTCCTAATGCAAACAGGCTCTTAACAATCTAAACGGCAGCTTGGAAATGTTTAGACCCAAGGTATTCCCGGCAGGTGTCAGAGCTGTCACCGCCTGCCAGGCGGCTGGGGGGAGCAGGGAGGAGAGCCAGGTGGGGCCTCCGGATGATGGTCAGCACCTCTAGCTTTTAAACATCTCCAGCTTCTCTGGAGTGACGGAGATGCCTTTCCTACAACGTGTGCAGGCATCTGCGTGCTGGCAAACAGCCTCCTCCGGAGATGGCCGTTTCATCCGTGTCGTGTGTTCCCCTTTGTGCGACGCTCCTGGATGTCAGGAGCAAAGCCGCTGCCTGGCCAAGGGGTATTACTCAGCTTGAGCAGGATATTTGGACAGAGCCCTAACCCAGCACTGTTACCCATCTAAACTCTGATGTCCGCGTTTGGAAAAAAAAAAACAACCAACCTTGTTGCATGAAATTTGAAAAAAGTCAGAGAATGTTTGAGGCGTGCTATAAAACACCTGAGAGCAATTTCCTTCCAAATTCGGAAAGATAGCAGCAGCCATCATTTGGCTCGCCCTCAGTTCCCGTCGCTGACACGGTGAAAAGCCTTCCCCACAGCCCGCAGCTTGTAGGAGGCTCGGTCCTGTGCCGTGCCAGGCTGAGGGAGGGCACCCCGTGGGGCAGGAGGCATTCGCACCAGCATCACCAGGACATCGTCACCCCCTTCCCGCTGGCCCCATCGCAAGCTGTAGGGACACAAAGTTGACCAGGTTTCCATGGAGGTGTCTTCTCTATAGATGGTCTCTTTTGGTTGAAGGTGGCCATAGTGGGTCAATACCAGGCGATGAGATGCTTCCATTTTTTGGAAGGGCTTCATACATCTTGCTCACGGCCGCCAGCCCCTTGGCCCTGTGTGAAACTCCCTGGCAGACCCAGTCCACGAAGTGGTACCTCCAAAACTACGTGTGCTCCGCCAGAGCTGGCACTCGTGGTGGTATATACGTGGGGCTGTGCTATACATATATATATATATATATACATGGGGGAAGGTGTGCGATCACAGCAGCCACCTCAGTGTTTACCCCAGCCGTGCTTCCGAGGACCGAAGGCAGGACCAATATTGCCGAAATAGCCAAGGGCTATTGCAACCCATGGGATCCTCCCCTCCTTTTTACTCTCCGGGCTGCCCAGGCACTGTTCACTGGTCCCATCTCTCTCAAAAAAATGAGTCATTTGGAAAACTTGCTGCAAGGGAACTTTGCTGTTAGAAAATTCAAGGCCAACAAACTAGCCAGGATCCGTAAGCGGGTAATCTTCTCCAGAGACACCAGCTAGCCCAGAATGGCCAATGTAAAGTCACTTTTAAAATGGGAATGAACGTTCACGGGAACCATCATGCCTTATTCACCTGCTTGCTATAGAGCAAGTCTTTGCATAAATCCTCGTTCATCTGTTGGTGATTTGTCACCCAGGTGACACGGACTAAGCTGCCCCACGCCTTTATTTTCTGTGAGAATCAGGCAATTTTTAAGAGTTTCACTCATTGTTTCCAATGCAGCCCAGCCTGACAAGAAAACTGGAAATACTGGTGACATTTCAAAATTTAAAACTTCTCATTTTCAACAGCATCTGCATCAGTTGGTATGATCAACAAGCTGCTTGGCAATCAACCCCCTCCGGTGACTGGGCTGGGTTATTCAGAAATAACTCTTTGGAGCGTGGGAGCAGGACAAACGGTAAGGTGTGAGGTGGGCATCGCTCCTGGGAGCCGCGCTGTGCCGTAACGACAGCATCGCATCCCGTGATACGCCTGCGAGAGAGCCCCGAGCACCAGCACAGACACTTCTAGTTAATCCCAGTGACAAGAACGTGCGGTTTCATCTCTTCTTCATCGTCACCAGCCCCCGTGGCACTTTGCTGGGAGAAACGGCAGATCCCGGATCCCACCGGGAGTGGGTGCCGCCGGTTTGCAGCACCGAAGCGGGGAGGGTTGAGGCGGACGATGCAAAGGGCAGCGAAAGCCTCGCCACATCCCCTGCCCGCTTCCAGCCCAGCGTGAGGCCGCGGGAGCAACCATCTCCTCAGGTTCGTACATGCCTAATAACTAGGAAGCTGTTGCGCTCAGCAAATTGTCGGTCTCGGACTTTTTTTCTCCCGGTTGTTGAAACGCAAACGTGATTCCTGGTGAAAACACATGATTTTGCTCTCAACCTGTTGGTTCAGGTTTGTTCTCCCGGTACCGCCTTAGCAAAAAGCTAGGAGGGAAGGAGGGAAGTAGCTATTAAGCTGCCGAGGCCTTTGATCTGGTCTATTATGTTTTACAAGGCTTTGGAGCCGGACAAAAGTTAGGCGCCTGAGCCTCTCATCCACCGCTGCCTTGGGAGGGAACAAAGCAGCCAACGGGGCTGGATGAGCCCCCCTCCGCCTGTCCTAAGGGCATCCTTTTGCCTCTTCATTTTTTGGGGATGCATCCCGGCCAGCCCGGGGACCCGCGGTGGGAATTAGCTCCGGGAGGGCTGCCTGGATGACAGGCGTAGCTGGCAGGACACGCTCACCCCCTCCGCCGAGGAGGCTTTGGGGGGCTGCAAGGGAAGGAAGAGGGGGGAAAGGGCTGACAACAACCCTCCCTCCGACCAGCCATTTCTTTGCTTTTAAGGGTTTGTGTGGGCAGACTTTGCCAAAGCGTGGCTTGTCTTGAAGCTTGGTTAAAAGGTGGCGTGTCCGACCTCGCCCAGACGCGGTCCGTTCCTTGCGTCGTCCTGATGACACGCTTTGATACAAACTGAACTTGGTCACTTGGGTATTTTTAATGCCTGGCAAGGTTGCCTCCCTGGGTGTATTCCTACAATACAGATCTCTTTAAGAAAATTTTCTATTATTTCTATTAAACTATTTCTATTTTCTATTTAGCAAAAACTTAAAATATTTTCAAGACACTGCATCTCAGGGGAAAAGAAAAAAAAAAGTGTCTTCAAAATAGCCCCAGCTACCGGGAGAGCTATTTGTGCACTTTACAAAACACAACGTCTTTCGAGCCCGGAGAAACAGTATGGTGAGGACATTGCGGCAAAGAGGTCAGAGAAAGTGTCTCTTTTCTTCCCTTTTGTTTCAAGCATCTACAAAGCGGCTGCTATTTTTTTCACGCATGGGTTGTGGTGTGCTCAGCCCGTGGGCTTGTTTCGGAGGGACAGAGGATCCCCCCGGGGTTGGGGCAGCCGCAGAGAGCCTGCTCCTGGAAGCTCCAAGGGATGAGGTTCCCTGCTGCAGACACCCGTAAAGTCAGCTGCAACAAGCTTGGGGTGTATTACAGTGGCCTCACCCTAAAAAAAACCCAAACCCTTATAGTCTTTTGTAGAGTAAAGACAAGGCAAGCCCTCTCTGCTCCGGAGAGACAGTTACACAGAGAAAACTCAATCTCTAGCATAACACATTTGCAGCGTTTCAGGGAGCTTCGTAGCATGCAGAAACTCCACAACTACGGTTATGTTATAAACACCTGGAAAAGCAGATTAGATCAGTCTGATAAAATGCTTAAACAATACCCCAGTTTAATTTTAGTGCAGTTAAAATTTCCCGCAGCAGTCCATTAACGGAGACGTCGGTGACATTTTACTGTCCGGCACGTCTTGCAGTAACTCCCAGTGACCCTTGCCGTCCGTCCCCTCTCAGACCAGTCCTCCTAACGGCAGCAAGTTGGGTCGACCATCCATTCCCCTGCATCGAACCCCATAAAATAACGAGGAGAGCACCTGAAAAAGGCACGAGCTCTCTTCTATTTGACAGTCTCACATTAACATTAATGAGGATGACTCTGGCTCAAGCTGTAAAACAAACCAATAGGCTGTGAAGTTTAGCTTTTGGCAGGGGCAACACAAGTCCTACAAACAATAAAAATCATAGTTTTGCTGTCAATTAAACTTAATAATAATAAAAAAATAATAAAAAGCCCTTTCATCCATTAAGAATATTAGTCCTTCCTCATCAGAAAGTCTTACTGGCCTTTGGAAATGGAAAACGTCGTGTGGCTATACCTGCCCTGGCCGATTTTTCTGGCAGGGCTGTCCTTGGCACGTCCCTAAGCTGCCCGTCCCCAAAAAGGCAGCGCAGGTGCCCACCCGTGGGAAGGCGCACTCCTGGCACGCTGTAGCGGCTTGGCAAGAGCATCCCCACCTCGTCTGCACCTCCCACCCCAGGACACGCAGAAGGGATTTTGGTGCCACCTGAAGACACGGGCAGAGGGGAGGAACAAAGCCACAAAGCAAGGAATGCAGAAATCCAGGTTAGAGTCGTCCTCTCCAGATCACGGACGGGGATGTGGATGCAGGGAGGGTGCAGAGTTTGTCCATCCCTTTCTTTCCCATCCCGGAGAAAAGCAGAGCGGTGCTGGGCACGGGAAGGGACATCGAGCCTGGCTCAACGCTCCCGGTGGAAAACTCACTTCTACTCCAGCGTTGGCCCTGAGGTAGCCTATTTGTCCTCACCTCACCTAATCATGAGGTGAAGGGCACGTTCTCTGTTTGAAGGGTACTGCTGCTGGAAGTCTTGCCGTGCATCCCAGGAAGGAAAGCTGAACTCTGCCCGTGTTCCCTCGGAATTGCATCCGTCAGAGCCAACTCTGCCGCGCCGGAGGCGGGGATGAGAGGTACAGCTTCTTTGCTTCTGCTCGGCATCAGTGACAAGAAAAGGCTCATATAAAAAGAAAACATTTCCCCAGGTACAAATAAAGACTTGGCTGAAGTCTGCGGGTAAGATACATCTGTGGGAAGCCTCTCCAGTGGATCTAGAAATCTGTTAAACATTTCCGTCCGCTGAGGAGTCTGGCCATCAATTTGTCCTTGTAAATTCCTAAGTGGCATTGTTTTTCAACATTGAGAAAAGGGAAACCGTATTTGTGGGAATATCCAAACCCATAAATATTGCACACACACGCACAGAAAAAAAAAGCGTGGCGTGTAATGCAAAGGCTTGCTCTTGCCAATTAGTACAAGGATTTTAGGAGTGCTCGCAAACTCTTTGTGAAAACGCCCTTTTGGGCAGGCTGACATCACCCAGATGTTTTTAATTACAACGACTCTGGGACTCATTTCTCTGCTTATCTGTTACTGCCCTCCAGCCCTGGTTCCTGTTGATTAAATCTGCCTCAGGAACAGAGTACAACTCTGCTTCTGGATGCAAAATGGCTGGAGAGCTTCAGTTTCCTGGTGATTAGGTGTTACGGCTTCGCTGCGTTTTCACATAAGCTAACACGAATAAGGAGGTCAGATCCATAGCATGCTATCTCCTTTGCCCTGTCGTGGGTTTAGAGTGCGTGCCTGTCCCTCTCTCTGTTCTCAAACGCACCCCTCCGTAAGCGTCTGCGTGTCCCCGCACATCAGAAGCTGGGGGCCATGGTTTCCAGAGGTGACCAGCTTCACACTGAAGAGCAAGAAGATCATCTTTGAACACAAGGTCCTGCATCCTTAGCGGTGGAAACAGCTCATCCCACAAGTGCAAGCCCTCTTCCCTTCTGTGGGTGGAAATCTCACGGCCATACAAGAGATTTCACAGTTTGAGACCAAGCGTGCCGATCCACTCAAGTCGATGAAGGCTTTGCCGTTGAACTTAGCAGGGCTCCTTCCCTTCTGTTTTGGGCTGTGGCGAGAAGGGCTGGGGAATATGCCCTGCCATGCATGATGTTCGATGCACCAAGTATAGGGCATAGTCTGAAACTGCATCAGGAGAAGTTCAGGTTAGATATTAGGAGGCATTTCTGCACAGCAAGGGTCGTTAGGCATTGGGATGGGCTGCCCAGGGAGGCGGTGGAGTCCCCATCCCTGGAGGTGTTTAAGAAAAGACTGGACGTGGCACTTAGTGCCATGGTCTAGTTGACATGGTGGTGTTGAGGCAAAGGTTGGACTCGATGATCCCAGAGGTCTCTTCCAACCAAATCGATGCTGTGATTCGGAGTAACTGTGCCTGTACTTTCAAAAGGGAGGTTTGCAGGACCCAGTTTGCCAATGTACACCCGTGTTTTGTGTGGGAGGTGACACGACCTGCACGGACATCCCTAGACGCCAGCCATGGGCAGGTACCCGAGCTCCCAGGGCTCATCTTCCAGCTGTAGCCAAGGGCTTCGCACACATCGCAGCCCTCTCCCAGATCGTGCCTGCTAGGAGATGCTTCTCTGATGATGGGCAAAAAAACCCAAACATTTCCACAGTGCAGAAAATGATCATTTCTCCAGGTCGCTGTGCCCAGAGGGGGAGAGGGAAGGGTTACGGCCCAAGGTCCCAGCTCTCAGCAGGAGCAAGGTGGCCATACCGACGCAGTCTGATACAAAAGCAAAAGCAATGCGAGTGACTGGCAGCCCAAGGTCCCGGCAGCAGCGCCCGAGCAGTGGTTTGCCTTCTAAACCATCAGTGATTTCCCGAGATTCAAGGCACTTTAAAAGGCCCTTACGAGCGTGGGGCAGGATTTGGGCTTATTAAATTAAGTGCCATTTATTTTTTGTTAACCTCTGGGAGGACATTACATCAAAGCCTGATCTTGAGAGGTATTTACAGTCATTAATTTTCCTTGGCTTCAGTGGAGAGGTGCACAACACTGCCTACAGCTTGGAAGCAGTTTCTCCCAGCTGCCTTAAGAAAGCCACAGAAAAGAAATGCCTCTCCTCTCCGCAGGTACACCCCCGTTTGACGTCCCCATTCAATACCCAAGGTGGGCTCAGGGGCAGTCTGTATCTCTGTTTCACCCCAAGAAATCCCTTTCCACAGTAACGTTATTAGCTTTTATGGACTTCCCTTTACATATTTAAAGTGACTGTGGCTCCACTAATGACTATAATTGTTCCAGACACCCATTAATTTTGATTTATTAACTTATTCAATTTCCCATATTGTAGTCTTGCCCACTCTATAAGTAATGTACTGTTTTAATATTGTAGGTCAATACTAATCACATAATCTGTAAGTTGTTTAATTAATAACAATTAGCACCTCCCATCAGGAGATCATTTTCCTGCATGAACACTGTTAATGTGATTTTCAGAGAATAAATCTACCCGTTCCCTCCCCCGGCTGCCTAGTCCACTTGTTTCACCAGAAGAGATGCTTTAAGCAGCCACAGGAGCTTGCCACCTTCCATGATTTTATCAAGTATCCTGTCACATTTGCTTTTCTTAAAGCCTTGGCCCTTCAGCTGGGTAATGTCATGGAAGCCTGGTTTTCGATATAATAAACCAACGCTGACCGAGCATATGAGCGTAGGAAAAACCCTTGCAAGCATAAACAGCATTCTCAAAAAACAGAAGGTAAATAAGAACCAAAAAGAGAGATATATATTCCTTTCTTTCTTTCGATTTTAAGTGACTTCTGTTTTTTTCTGAGCCTACCGCTAATTTTTAATATTGGGTATTGGCATCACCGCGGTATTTCAGAGGGAATGCTCCAGTATAACAGCATTTAAGCTCCTGCCATAAAGACCTCCGCAATCTCTCTGTGGTGTGGCCACTTACCCTTTCATGTCAGCACAGCATAAGTAACAGAAATTAATATTCATGTTAGTTCGTATCTATTTGCAAACCAAATACTCATTTTCTAGCAGGTTTTTTTCCAGAAATAACTTAAATCTAGTTTATTTTTTTTCTTTTAGCATCATGATTGCAACCAGAGTGATTGTTTCTCATCCCACTTCCTATGGGATTTCACTATGAGGAGGATATCTGCTAGACATAACCAGCTTAAGCCACTCGCAAACCACACATCGCTTTTGTTGCTGCATTAGCGTAAACCCAGACTTTCCACGTGGTCAACAGAAAGATACACGGGGCAGCAGACACGGCAGCTATTACGCTTTCAAAACCTCCCGAACCAGCCCAGGAAACGTGGTTAGCCCTACACGTGGTACAGCAACGCTAGCAGTGACAGAACAAACGAAACGACGTGGAAAAAAAGAAGATCAATGTTCCTATTTTTGCACAGACAAGAAAATGATGCAAAGAGAGGTGAAGGAAGAGCTCAGGCACCGTGGAGGAAGCCCACGAGGGACCCAAGCTGGCTCCTCCGGCCGTCCTTCCTCCTCGCGCTCCCCTCCGTGGGACGGTCCCAGCCCCGCGTGGTGTCACCGCATCCTCGCCTGTCCTCCCCTGAAACCGGCTCTGCTGCGGCAGGTGTCCATTCCTGGTTTGCTCTTTCCCAAAGGAATGGGAGGCAAGTGAGCAATTAATACAAATACTCAAGACTTCAGAA
The DNA here is from genome assembly GCF_000690535.1 of Cariama cristata. NCBI lineage: Eukaryota > Metazoa > Chordata > Aves > Cariamiformes > Cariamidae > Cariama > Cariama cristata. The sequence goes on along the minus strand of NW_009638204.1, from coordinate 1,981 downwards.
AAATACCAGACATGGGACTTATCACTAACTGCTCCCAGGAAGCTTTAACGCTGTCAAAAAGGTGTTTACCCCGATGCAGCTGCAAGAGGTGTTACGATGCGATCCTTGGCAGTTGCTTTATCTTAATCTTCCACGTTAAAAATTAAAGACTGTATTAATACAATGTCAGACTTACTTAATAGTACTCTTTTATCAAGTTGATATGATGGTAGCTAATTATTAAATGAATTAATGTATGTCTTGTTATTTAATCTACCGTGACTGATAATGAACTGTGTCAAACACTTATTAGACACTGGTTCCCTCTACACCTAGCTGACACTATCGTGGCCCACAATTAAACACCAGTGCTCCCGCACCGCCAGGCACAAACACGATCCCGGTAGCTATTCCTTGCTCCTAAGTGGGAGACGTGTCATCCTCCGTTTGTCTGGTCCCAGAAACTGTCGAAGAAAGAAGAAAACCAGGGGAAGTGGTCAAACTGGCGTAGGTACCAAAACCATCAGTGAAAGGTCGGTGTCAACAGCGACAAAGAGTGAAATCACCCTCCTTGGGTTGGAGGGGTTCGAGTTATTCACACGCTATTCTCACTTCTCTGGGGGATTTGTATAGCATCTAGCAGAGTTAGGACAAATCTTGGCCAGGGCTTTTGGCCCCTAAGTTGTAATAAGGCCTTGCAAGATACTAGGGCACTTGGAAGTTCTTCTTACTGGGTGGGAAAAAAAAAAAAAAAAAAAAAAAAAAATCAAGAATGAGGCAAAGGGTATTTTATTTTATCTGGTGACTTACTTGGGGAAAGGGCAGAAGTCAGAAAGTGCGATATTAAAAACTTCAGAACTTCAGCTCATCCAAAGTCAGGAAAAGGTTTAGTCCTAAAAATGGAAGAAAGTTGTTTGTTTGCTCATCAAGAAGTCAATTGAAAATAGATTAAAATACAACCTATATAAGAGCAGCTTCCCACCTGCTTGTGAACGCCTACGGGAAATTACCTGAAAATGCAGAAATTGTTGTACAGATCAAACAAAAACACTTATCTATAATTACTGGACTTATCTGTTTGTCTCGGCACTAGCAGCAACAGCTCCCGTTGTTAGGAATAAATTTGGTGCTGCGATTTGTATTCTCTTCTTCTGTCTCTTCCACCGAGATCACTCAGGAAGGATTCAGTTTATAGAAGAAAATGGTTTCCCTAACTTTCCTAAATAAAGGCAGATTGAAGAGATTTGGCCAGCTAAACGCGGGCGGGAAAGAGAGCAAGAAAAAATAGCCAAAAGCTCTTTAGAGAAAATTTTCTTTCCTTGTAATAACTTTACTGCTGGACCTGCTAGTATCTCGAAGACTTTGGAAGGTCTCCTGGGAAACTCCTCACGTTTCTGCTATGTCCTGGCTCTCATCCTACATATTCAAGAGATAATCATTAAAAAGTTTTAAGCGTTCACAGAAGAAACTTCCTGTTGCTAAAACCGTGAGGGCTCCTGCCAACTTGACAAGCCAACGCTGCACTGATGACACCGCCATCAAAGCCAAAGGATAATTACCCGGTTTACACGAAGTGGGTGCCCCTGCTAGTTTGTAATCATTTGCCCTTGGCCAGCGGCCATAAGGACTTGTCTCCATCGTATGCCCTCAAATTCATAGCTTGCTTCTGGGAAAAGCCGCGCCTGTGCGGCTCCTGCTCAAGGATGAAAGTGGTTAATCACGCCCTGCTAACTGCGTCAGTGCTAAGGTGGCAATTTTAAAGTGAATAGAAGAAATCTGTCCGCTATCTCCTAGGTACACCCAAAGTGCATCTAGAAACAGAGCAGGACGGACAGCGTACAACACCTGTCTGTGTCACCCCTGCCCCCGTACGCAGTCGGAGACCCTTCCTCCATGAGCCGTTGCACCTCCAACGACCCTACAGAGAGAAGACAACTTGCTCTCGCCTCAGCTACTGCACGGCGTTGCTGGTCCTGGGGGAGAAATGAGATGCCTGCACCCC
>NW_009638203.1:298-7888 GCF_000690535.1 Cariama cristata | reverse complement strand
GCCCCGTCCTGTCCCCTCCACGGGCAGACCCAGGCCCTCACCATTACCCTGCCCAGAGCTCGCCGGCAAGCTGGGAGGGCTTGACATCGCCCTTCCCCCTCCGCCCCGACCTGCATTAAAGGCACAAACTGAAACGACGTGGTTTATTTTTGAGGCAAACAGGAAGGAGAAGTTACAGTCCAGAGACTTAAATTAAGCATCAATATCCCTGCCCAAAGCAGGGGCACTTACGTGACACATCAGCTCTTTCCCCACCTTTGTGGGTTTTTTTTTTTTCCCCCCATCCCTCCCACAGACCTTAACCAAACTTTTCCCCAGCTCAGCCTCAGGACAGGGTCACTTCATCGAGCTCTTCCCGTAGTGGAGTCCGAGGTGCCTGGTTCTTCCCAGGGGTGACTTGACCTCTCTCATTCCTGGGCAGCCTCCGGAGCCGCGGGCTGCTTGCTTTGATCATCACCCTTCTTTTTGTGCCCCGAAACGATGTCATCAATGCGGAGGAGGAGAACTGCAGTCTGGAGAGAAACCCCATACCCAGGTCTAGTCAGGAGCTCATCACAAAGAATAAATCCAATCGCACCAAAGAACGATTTGCCTTTGATTAAATGATTCTCAGCGCAGCACGTGGCAACACAGGACAGTGGGAAGGACACGGTGTCCATCACAGGCAGGTGGGAGCAGTGAGTGGCTCTGGCACCTGGCAGGGACACCCCACGGAAAAGGGGATCCCAATTATTTCTAGCCGACTGACAAGAACGAGACACATCAGCACCCCTTCAAGCAACTGCCTTTGATCCAACACCAGCGGCAAACGTTCAAAATGTGATCTGTAAGGGGAGGGCAGCTTATGCAGAGCCGCCCAGGTGATCCAAAGGGCAGAAGCTCCCAGGGCCACTAATTGGATTCCAGCGCATTGCTGGCACCGAATTTCTCAGTCACGGCTCAGAGCAGCCCATCCTTGTGAGACTAACTAGTCTGCACAGTTTGCAGAAAAAGGTGGGATGGAACACAACTAATTTTAACCACAGGATCCGAAATCAACCCCTCTGAAAGCCCGAGAACAGGCTCCCACAGGTGCTGCATTCCTTACCATCACAGCTCCTGCGTTAGCGAGCTGAGACACTGGCACCCACCACGCTTGCTTACCCAAACACCCAAGTCCACAAGTAGTAACGTTCTCCTCTCCCAAGAGATACGTTACAGAGGCTCTTAACCTTCCCCTCCCTCTCTCCTTACCTCTACCGCTGTTTTGTAGGTCTGCAATTTGACTGCTAAAGGCTCCCAGATCCCCAGGTCCTTCATATCAACTAAGGCTCCGGTCTCACCGTTCACTCCCCACGTCTGGCTGCCTTCTTGAGTGTGTTTTGCCTGTAAGCAGGAAGATAGGTCACACACTGACAGAGAAAGGCAGCAAATTCACCTCCTGGAAACTCAAACTGACCACGGGCTCAGGAAAATATAAAAGGTCATGAGAATTTTCTCAATTTTGGAGTTTCTACAAGAGCATGTTGCTGGGCACCACTTGAAACAATTATATTAGAAGTTAGACTTGGAGATATTCTCTCTTATGCCGTCTAATCTAATCTCAAAGGAAGATTTTGATTTTGTTCACCCTCAGGGTTTTGCTGTTTTGTTTTTAAACTCTGGTACCTCAAACAAGCTATTTAATTCCATTTTCACGCTTTCAAATTTGGCACAAAACTTCAGTCAAAATGTTTGCAGCCCAGGTAATGCATAAAAAAACCCAAGAGTCTTTCATTCACCTCCAACAGATTGGTCACTTCAAGACAGTTTTCCTTTAACGTAAAAGCCTACTGCAACTACTAAGAAGCTGCAGCCTCAACAGCCTGACAAGCTGCCCGCCTCACGGGCACTGCTACGAGGAGGACAATTGATCTGAGGGGTAGGGGACAGCAGGAAGGGGCTGAATCTCTTCAGATAACCCCCTGCCACGCGCCTTACCCTGAGCGAGGTCAGCACACGGATGGTACTAGCACCACAGTTCTGGATCAGTGTTCGGGGAATGACCTCCAGAGCCTGGGCTACCGCACGGTAGGGCCACTGCTCCACACCCGTCATGCCTTTGGACTTCTCTGTCAGCGCATGGGAAACGGCCATTTCGGTAGCTCCTCCTCCTGGCACCAGCTGCGGGTCGATGAGGACATTTCGACACACCTGCATGGCATCCTGAAGGTTCCGCTCCACCTCCTGCCACAGGCATAAAAGCACGGATTAGTGGTTGCAGGGAACTGTAGCACACCAGCGGCTCAAAAGGACAGCTCGCAGTCTGCTGGGCTGGCTCCTCTGCAGCATACAAGTTTTGCCTTTGCTGTACGGCACAGCCCACAAAATGGGAATTATTTGTCACTCCAGAACCCAGAGGAAATGTGTGCTTGTTTCATTTGCACTTATTACGATGACTTAGTGAAACCAAGAAAGTGGCCAGGGCAGCAGGGGAAGCAGAACACGTAGTAACTTACTGCTAGGATTTCCTTGCTGGCTCCACGCAGAACGATAGTGCAAGCCTTGGGGTCTTTGCAATCAGTGATGAAGGCAAAATACTCATCTCCTATTTTTTTAACTTCAAAGAGCCTGGCTCCAGTTCCCACATCCTCCTCCCGCAGTTCATCTGTGCGACTCACAATGCGAGCTCCGCAGGCCCTAGCACACAGACAACAGTCAAGTTAGATGCTCACAAGTAAGAACTGGGGAGAATGAGTGAGATAAGAATGAAAACTCCACGCAAGAATGGGCTCCAGCGAGGAGACAGCATTTACCTGGCGATCCTGTTGTTGTCCGTCTTTCTCACTCTGCGGATCGCGGTGATGTTGGCTCTCATCAGGTAGTGCTGGGCCAAGTCTGAAATCAGGTTTGTGCGATTTTATTGATGAATCGGCAGTATCATGACAAACCTTATGTATCTTTAAAGTAAAAAGGGTTATGGAAAGAAAAACCTAAATGTAGCTTCTCAAACCAAGCTGCAAAGCAAAATGACAGTGCAGCTTTCCATGGTTTGCTGGACTCATCTTCACTTGTATTTTGATACCATTTCCAAATGCTGGAAAAGCAAAACATTATTGTAAGTGTCCGTGTTTCCAAGGCAATCTCAAAAACCTCAGGCAACTTCAATGCCTGCAATGTAGAACTATTTGCTAGAAAGCTAAAGAACAAAACAAAACCAGGGTCACGTTCAAAATCGGGTTTCTGGGGCTTTCTTGTATTTTTTTTTTTTTTTTTAAAGTTACTGAACACTGCATTTAACGCAGCACAAACCTTACTAAGACGAATTCAACACAAGAAAGATCATGAGTGTTATTACCAGAAATTCCTTTTTCTGTGATGACGAGATCTGGCTTGACTCTCATCAGATCCTCGCAAATCTGCTGAATGTACTCTTCCTCCATCTGCAGGATGCGGGCAAAGTCTTCCTCCCGTGTTATTTCAATATCAGTCTGCACAGAAAGAGGTGTAAATATCTTACTGTATTCCTCCCAACCCTTCCCCGAGTCAAACACAGATCCCTTGGCTTCAGTGATCTTAACTCCTCCAATACTGCCTGGGGAAGAGTTAAGGAGAACTACACAACAAAAAATACTGACCAAATAATCTGCGACACTGTGCCAGTTTAACATTAGTGTTAATTAAAGCATAGAAATATTTCTTTGACTCTTGACCATCACTTAGATACTGAAGCACCTACAGTGATTTGTGTAACAGCACTGTAGCCTCAGTTATATTTTTCTACCTTTTTCTCCAGGGTACTGACCCCACAGCACGATTAGCCTACACATGCAAAAGGTCTCTGAAAGGCAGAACACGAAGACAGCCTTTTGCCACTCATGTTTTTAACTAGCTATCTGGGTTTGTTCACCTTACTAGTCTTAAATCAAAAGTGGCAGACGTCTTTAACGGGACTTGCTTTACCTGGCTCTCTCCTTTCTTGTACTCTAGTGAACAATCCAGAAGGACAATGCGTGGATTCTTAATAAGGCGACGCATTCTGGGATGAGTTACATCTTTATTCACCATGATTCCACGCAAAACACATGAGTCTTCACTAAATCCACCTGGAATCTGACAGACAAAAGAAAGGGGGAAAACGAAGCAAGTCAGTCTACTCCACAAAAACATATGTACCTGTGCTCCTGAAATTATCCATCCCATGTACTGAAAAAGGAAAACCTCTCCCAGGTAACCATGATGCATCCAGGTCACAACGTGAGTTAATTTTAAGAGCACGCTGACTTGGATTAAGGGAAAAGCTGTGGAAGAACTTGAGAAACTGCTCACATCCTATTGCCTGGCAACATGTGTTTGGAAGATGGACACAGAAACAACCTAAATCATCTTTTTGAAAAATATTCTAAAAGAGTTGAAATAACTGCCCCTGTTTTCACTGTAAACCAGCAAGGCTGACAGCACTGACTGAAATATCTTCCAGCATTATGTTTGCAGATCAGTAGCACAAAATTCTTCCCACTGCATCCTAGGAACAACTAGTTCAGAATAAGAAAGGGGCACACAGATGCTAAAAAATGGCTCGGGACATACTCACCTTTTCTACTTTTGCATATTTTTTAATATCAATTTCCTTTCTGCCGTTTTCTTCAAACTCCACAGTCTTAACAGCATCAAGAGCAATGCTACAGGCCAAGTCAGACCAGCGGTTTATTGCCTTGGTATTTATAGCACTCTTTATTATTTTAAGCATCATCTCTTTGTTGTTGACGTCCACTGGCGTGCTGACACAAAGCAAAAAACAAACAGTAAATTGAGTATTACTCCAAGCTACAGTCTATTCATAATTCCATTGAGTCCCTCTCCAATTATATTAACTTATATTTTACTAACATGATTCCCTGAAGAATCATCTTTAAGCAATACGGAAATGCCATATCCCTTCTTTCTAACTCCCACCAGCCCATACTTACCCAATTTTCTTTAAAATACTGATCATGTCATCCAGAGCCTTACGATAAGCTCCAATGATCACAGTTGGGTGCATCTGCTGTTCAAGGAAGTGTTCAGCAACAGAGAGCATCTCTCCGGCTAAAAAAAAAAACCAAAAACAAAACCAACAAACTAAAAAACCCCATCAACATTCCCCAGACAAGTTAGTAGAACAATCAACAGGCAAGGCAGCAGAACAGCATAGCAGACAAGAAGTATCTGCTATCCATGTAAAAAGCTCTAACATCACCTAGACCTTTCTTTATACTTGACTGTGCCCATCTCAGTGAAAGAATACAACTTTCCAAAGCATGGAGCTCATCACCTAAGGGTCTAATGAACCTAGCATTCTCTTCCACGGCAAAAACAACCCTATGGATCAATTTTAGGGTTGGTAAATAATGAGTATCTGCCCCATTAAGGCATACTTACTGGGCTCTGATGAACAAAAGGGGTCAACTTCGGCCTTAACCCTTTCTAAAAAGTATGTCTTATTCACTCTTCTTACCAAGGATAATTACAGATGTGGTCCCATCTCCAACTTCTTCATCCTGAGTACGACTGATCTCTATCATTGATTTTGCAGCTGGGTGCTGGACTTGAATCTGTACAGAAGCAAGGGGTATGTTTTTGTTCCGGAATACTAAAGCTGAAACTTTCTGCATCCCTCAATGGAACAAATACCACATTTTTTAAACAATCAAAGGCATTCTGCCCAACTATAACAAAGATTTTTCTTCCTTTTTGAGACTGAAAAGAAGCCCTTGTATTTCACAATATTCTGTCTCCCACAGTTTTTCAGGCATTACGATTTTTGTGATGTTATTTTAATAGCACTTGCACCAGAAAGACAACAATGATTTCTTGGTCTAATTATTTGTATTGTAAAAGCAAGCATCTACTCATAAAGTTTTGATGCAAGTGATTATAGCTACAATTACCATAGAATTTACATCAGTCTTGTGAAACCTCCATGAAAATGTACAACCCTGGGATCAAACCTATTTTTCTGAGGAGGAAGAGCATTTGCTGGAAATATTTAATTCCTCCCCAGTAAGTACCCTTCTTGGTAGTGCTGTTTAGTACTTGCTGGCTCTCAAGACAGAAGATGACATAACATCGGTCCATTGGCAGCTATGTAACTATATCCTCGAAGATTCCGATTCACGTATTAAGCAAGACAAACCTTTCGGAGAAACTTACTTCTCTAAGAATAGCATTGCCATCATTGGTCATCACAATCCCACCCATGGGGTCCAAAAGCATCTGCAACGAAAAGAGAAGCAATATTTGCACTGACCTATAACGTGTAGTGTTTCTAGTCAGTACGTGGCATAGGTATTTCAGCAAAAGTTTTTACCTTCATCATAGCTCTTGGTCCTAAACATGTTCGGATAATGTCAGCAATAGTCTAGAAGGAATAAAAGAAATGAGGCAATACAGGAGGGCATCAAAAAGTCCAAAAACCCCACAGTCTATATCAAACAAGCAGCCACTGCTAAATTTAAGTGACCCAACGACTCTGCAGTTGCTCAGATGCAGCAGAAGTTAAGAATTGTGTGGGAATGAGGGATTATAAGAGCACTGGCATCAGACTAAATTATTATCTAAGTCAGATGCCAAAACTTGTACACATTCAGATTTTGCAGAGAAAGAGGTTTTGGTGGGTTAAACACCTGCATGCTGTTACACTGGAGCTATTATTTTGACACTGAAAATTCATTTTCTATGCTGCTTCTACTCTGGATTCATACAGCCTAGAGAAAACATGCTTCAGATCCAGTTTTCTTTCTTAAATATATGTACACATACACACACAAAAAAAAATAAAAATCAAAATAGGCTGGCAATAGGATATGGTACCTTAGCAGCAGTGATGTTTCCAGTCTGGACTTTTCTTCCAGACTCACGTTTCATATTCTGACCTAAAGCACATACGAAAAAAAAAAAAATTCAATTACAAATATAACTTTAATCTGATATTACTACAAAGTCCAAAACTGAAACAGTGATACTGACAATGCATCAAAGATACCCTCTCAGTCACACACACTTGATATGTGACCAGTTCTAAATTAAGAGTTTACAATATAAATACCACAGCCACTATAAGAAAGCATATTCATATAAAAGCGTCAGTGAAAAACAACATTCCTTACGATAACAGAATTCCTGATTAGCATCATAATTCAATCGAGACAAAACTTTGGAACTCTGAAATACAACTTATTCCCCCACGAAAAACCAGACAGCTGACTCACTAGAATCTGCAAGATCCCACAAAGCCTAGGAACCGCTGCACGTTAGTTTTCAGTGAAAAAAAGTTACAAATGCTCACGCACAGCAAGTAGAACATTGAATTAAGTTTTATACGGCAGCGTTGCTCAGCCTTTGGCACATCAGCATGAGTAGCTATGACTTTACTACAGGTTCACAGCCGTATTTGGAGACTCGCTGTCAAAAGGGTCTGCCCTAAAGAATCTCTAGGCTGGGTGCTGCTTTTCTTTTATTACAAGCCTAGACTGGACGGGCACAGATTTACTTCGAGAGTGGATGTTTGTGCGTAAAGATTTGTCAGACAGAACAAAAGAAAGCAACAGTAAAAGCGGGATCAGGAACAAAGTGAGCAGGCCTATAGCAAGG